>NC_032021.1:15526308-15527105 GCF_001865875.1 Lupinus angustifolius
AATACCCTTACAAAGTTCAACTTCTTCATCCCATCCATTACCTACTGTTCCCTCTTCCACTCACCCTATGGTTACTAGGTCAAAGTCAGGCATACATAAATCTGTTTTACCTAGTCTAGCCAGTTTGTTTCTTGCCCATACATAACCTTCTACTACAAAAGAAGCTCTTCTTAGTCTTGTTTGGAAAAATTCCATGCAAGAAGAATATGATGCTCTACTCAAGTTAGGAACTTGGTCCTTAGTTCCTCTTCCTCCTAATAAGAAGGCAATTGGGTGTAAGTGGATTTTCAGAGTAAAAGAGAACCCTGATGGCTCAGTAAACAGATTTAAAGCCAGGTTGGTTGAAAAAGGGTATCATCAACAACCAGGGATTGATTACACTGAAACCTTTTCCCTTTAATCAAACCTGTTACTATTAGAATTGTGCTCACTTTGGCAGTCACCTATGGTTGGGCTCTACAGCAACTAGACATAAACAATGCTTTTCTAAATGGAGTGTTAAATGAAGAAGTCTATATGATCCAGCCTTCTGGATTTCATGTTGGAGATAAAACTACTGTATGCAAGCTACATAAAGCCTTATATGGGCTCAAACAAGCTCCTAGGCAGTGGTTTGAAAAACTTAAAGGAACTCTTGTGCAACTAGGTTTTACAATCAGCAGATGTGACAACTCTTTGTTCATTTCTGGTTCTCAAAAATTGTTTGTTTTGGTATATGTGGATGATATCATCATCACTGGATCCTCTGGTTCAGAAGTCTCTCACTTGATCAACAAACTCAGTTCTAGTTTTGCTCT
>NC_032021.1:15527205-15536334 GCF_001865875.1 Lupinus angustifolius
ATAATTAATAATTAAGCATGCAATTATTGGAAATTAACTAATCAACAAAATAGTTAATAATAATAATAATGGTAAATTAACAGTCACATATTTTATTGATTATGGGCCGGACTCTCTCAAAAAAAGTCCCCAGCAGAGTCGCCAGCTGTCGCGCCCCCGATTTTCGGCTGCACGACTTTGTTTAGAGTCGCCACTACATTTTATAGTTAAAAATGTAGAAAAATCTTTTAAGCCCAATTACCTTGGGCTTTTGGATTTTTGATATCCAGGTTCGGGAGTCGGTTACAAGGTAGGGAAGGTATTAGCATCCTACCCGCCCGCCTTAAGCGGTACCCTTCAAAAATATATGACTTTATTATTATTATCATTATTAAATTTTATGATTAACTAATCAATTATTAAGAAGAAAAAATAGTTTTTTATTATTATGCCTGACAAGATTGACCATGGTCCTACGTATCCCTTTTAAGGGAATCAAGGCTTACGTAGTTTTTTAAAACAAATTGTTGGTAAAATAATTATCTCTTTGAAAAAGGTAAAGCAACAGAAACTAAAGTCTGCCCTGCATCCCTTTTCAAATAGGTTTGAAAATAATTATAATATTTTTGGTTGTTTGTTGTTACTTTAAGAATTAATCGAGTGAAAAGAAGTGTCGTAACACGACCGTTCAAAAATGATATAAGGACAAGAAGTGTTACTACGACCTGCCTCCATCCTTTGATTAATTCCAAAAAGTTATAAATTTTTATCAATAGTAATAAACACTGTCATGTGAAAGTATTTTCTACAAAATTATTGTTAATAGTCATTTTAAATTCAAGTTACTTTATTAACAATTTTTGTATAAATTTAATAAAAACTATCATTTAGTTGCTAAAAAATAGTTTAACTATAAAAAGGGTTTTTATATTTTTTTTATAAGATGTAAATTAATGATTTTTATTATTTGCCTTGACAAATCTGAAACACATTAATCTTATGTTTAAATTGATAAGTCCTAGTATAATGAGAATAAAAAACAAATAAACATTTTCTACATTGAAACAGGAGGTAGTAATTTACTAAGGAAACACTATTTATCTAATATATAACACGATTTATCTAATATATTATTATATTCTTAAATAATTAATAATTATTATTCGCATATATAATTAGAATAAAAAATTGTTGATTTCTTATACTTAGAATGTGATGGCCTACTGTTAATGCTAAATCGATAGTCATATTGCTTTTGATACTCTTTACATTTTTAGCAACTTTTCTTTAAACAAATGATTTATATTTTATGATTAAAACAACAATATTATCATGGTACTAATTAATGGCAGCAAAAGATATGTAATGAAAAGGTGAGACTCTATACCTCATAAATGTAAAGTTTGTAGAAAATTTTGTGCTAGTCATGAGCATTATATTATAACTTGCAGTAAACACTGAAGGGTTCCAAAGTAGAAGATAATGATCCCAAGTGTTTTATGTGTGTCATACTTAACACCAATTGGGTCGTTGCCAAGTTTGTGACAGGTTCCCCATCCAGTCGCACCAACTTGCTATTATGGCACCCAAGAGCAACAATAATCCCCAGCTCACTGTATTTAACACTCCATGGGTGTTCCTTATTTCTTCTAACTGAATTACCACTTGATCCTCCTCCTTGACTAGCACCAGAAACAAGATCCAAAGTTTCCTTAGTTTGGGTATTAGAATTACCCATTGCATATGATTGAGGGCTTGAACCAGAGACAGGACCATCTTGCCAAAGGTGCACCAAAGAGGTTGTACCACACTAGGAAGAGTAATAACAATTTAACACCTTTTCTTTGATAAAAAAAAAGGTTGTTAGTAAATTGAGAATCTCTTTGATGGAGATCCCCCTTCTTCTTTTGAGTTCCCCTGCTCTCTGTTTTTATTATCGTCCATAAAGAAGAGAGGGTGAGTTGATTGAATAGTGGAGCACTTTGGGTTGTTGAGTATTTTGTGGGGAAAATGTGGGTGGTTTCTTGTGGAAATGGTGAGAGGTGAAAGTGGAGTGTATGGAAGTTGCGAGAGTGGATAGTGGGATGGTTAAAGACTCATGACGGAGTAAAAAAGTGGGTGAGAAATTGATGGGTGATGTGGGTACTTTGGGATACCTAAAAAAATGTTATTTTGTTGATAGAAAATACCTGAAAACTGTTTATATTATTTATTTATCATTTTTGTTTGAAAATGTATTTTGACCGGACAAAATTGAGTGTTCACAACACCCCTCTTCAAACAATCTGATTCAAGCCTGAGTTTGCATGCTAAGAGGCAACTTCCTAGATTTAGTGCCACCTCAAAAGCACCTTCATACAAATCACGACTTTCTTGCAGAAACTGACGCTTTTAAGATCGAAAGAAAACCACAGGATACATAATGCAAAAAGGTGCATGGTGCACCACAAAGCAGCAACCATGTCCACACTACTACCTCAGTGGTCTAAGTAAAAAACATCTTCAACTCCTCAATTCGAGCTGTTCGAACTTCTTGATCAGTCAAGGCACCAGAAATCATTCTTTGTTTACGGCTTGCACTGCCTCCATTCTCTCCTCAACTGTACCCTGCAATGTGTAACATAAAATCAAGTGCTACATTAGAGGCAATAAGTTGGACGAAAACATGGTTAAAAATTCACATCATTTAGCAATAAACACAAACCAAATGATATTCCTACCGCTTTTTCTTCTACACTTATTTTTATACTTCATTTTTCTTTCTATCTCTCTTCCATCTCCTTAATCTTATTAGAACTTAAGCACATGAAGAGAGCTCAATGTGAGACTCATGACTTAAATACCATATTGAGTTTACTATACTACCCAATGTGAGACTCCTGACATGTCTCTTCCTATTACTTTCTTCCCGACACCATCTACACCAAAAAAAGGTTTGTCGGAAACATTTTTCCTATCCAAATTAAATTGCTTGAACTTAATTAAAAAGAAGTTCATAGATGAAATATTTATATGAAAAAAATAAAAGAATCATAGTCCAACTAAGGCGGTGGCTTTGCTACCTAATCTTCACTAGCTAACAACCAGATTCCTTGTCCACAGTAAAGGAATTAAGCATGCCCAATTAAGAATATAAATACATGAAATATAACAGGTTTTTTCAAAAATATCAAATATTCAAATATACCTTCACAGTAAACCGTTTGATGGCCACCTTTTTTGTTTGTCCAATGCAATGGATTCGCATAACAGCCTGTTCCTCAACAGCCGGATTCCACCAGCGGTCCTGTACATTTACAAACAGAAACAAGTAAAAGTTTGGGTGGGTAATAATGATCCAAAAATGACTGTGATACAAATTTTTTGCCCTGGGACAAATTTATCCTCAATGAAGACTTGACAATGTAGTCTATTCCTTAAATTTTAAACTACTCCATAAAACAACTGCTATAACATCTAAAAAATCCAATAATATTGATAAAATATTGATGCACACTTTCTAGAAGCTTCCACACTTGTGTAGAAACAAGTAGTGATGATTGTATCATAATATCTAGAATTATCCTAAGCTTCTAGTATATTCTATTATAGGCATTTAGTATTATAATTAAAGAAGTATTTAGAAATCTTGAGAACAATGTATACTAGATACTTATGGAACCATCTAGAAATTCATAAGTGTTGTAGAAAGCCTATAAATAGGCACTCACCCTTCATTTGTAAATCATCAAAAAATAAGAAGCAAATTATTCTAAGTTGTGTAGCTCCAAAGCTTCTCCACTTCTATTTTCACTACTATAACTTCTTTCATTTCTAAAATACTATCAAATATTGTTATTGTATCTTATAATGTTTTAGAATAGCTAAGATGATTCCTTAGGGTTTAATTTCCAATTTACTATTCACTGATGTGTTTCACTATTATTAATATAAATAGGTTTCTTAAAGTTTATCTTTTGTTTCATACAATCACCAATCACATCACAAAAATACTATTTTCATTATTCTGAGTCTTCTCTGATGCTCATTCCCTAGGTAAAACCCTTCCATTCAACACACATGGTATCTAAACGTTTCATCCTATGTGACCTGTCTCATCATTATTCCTATGTTGAGTTGTTAGAGGATATCAGGTGAATGTCAATACTTTGTTTACCTATATAAACACAGGCAGTACACTCAAAGCTAAAAGTACAAGAGTTCAGCAACATTGAGCGATTTGCACATACCATGAGGAAAGCATTAGAAGCTGTTGTTAGGTTTATACCCACTCCACCAGCTTTTAATGACATCAACAACACCTGGTGCAAGAAATGAGCAAGGATGGTTATAAACACAAACAATCGATGCATCAAACCATTTCACTACATTGTCTAGATCAGAGACAAAAAAAAGAGGAAATAGGTCAAGACCAGGGTGCTGCTGTCTTCTGAAAATTGTTTTATTACTATTTCCCGCTGTTGTAGATTCAAAGTCCCATCAAGACGAACATAGGAAATGTTATTCCTGGACAAACGAAATCACAAAGATACGTATCAATTGCTTGTCATCCAGAATATAATGGCATAAATGGCTAATAAGGTTGCAGAAAGGAGCAGGTGAAGTATGACTAAGATCATAGTAAATGGCTTATTAAAACACAATACCATGAACATGCACGTTTAGACATGGAAAAGATCCTTTGATGAATTCACATTGACTCAGATTCTCTCCACGAGGAAGCATCTTTCCTTAAATATGATTCAACCAGTAATGAATCTTACCGAGTAAAGGGGATTTGCAAGAGGTCTAGAAACGCAGTCCACTGACTGAAGACAATGCTCTTGGAGCCTGGTGAGCGAAGAATTTCAAGTTCATGCAAAAGAATGGTAACCTTGCATGACTCTACCTAGTTCTTTTCAATATCAACCTTAAATCGACTATCAGTAGGAGCAGTGATAAGATCCTGTCTGCTGATTGTTTCCCTGTGATATAAAAAATATTGTAGGGAATTTGAACTTTAAACTATAACTAAAGATATCCAAATTTCAAGTTTTCAACAGTTTAATTAGACAATACCTACAAACAGGACATAAACCAGAAGTAGCATTTCGCCAACTTGCCAATAAGCATCCCGACATAAGCGGTGAGCACAAGGTGTCAACACTGCATCTTCAAATGCTTCAAGACATATTGGACACTCTCCCTGTTCCCCCTTACGGAGCTCTTCAACAACTTCTTGAACATAAGCACATGAAGGTGCATCTTTTACTTCACCGTCTGAAGCATTATAGGTTCCTCTAAGGAAGCGCTCGGCTAGTTTGTTCAGATCAACAAATTCTTGAGTATCACCTCGACTAAATGAATCAATTGTCACCATGCCAATAAGTTCAAACTTATTAAGAGAAGAAAAAAAACTTAACAATGCAAGTCCGAAGAAAGCATCATCACAGGAGTGCTTTCAGATCACAATTGCATCAAACAAACTTACCAATAACATCAAAAGTAGAAATCATCAAACAAAGCTAAGAAAAGCATCCCATGCCAATGTTAGTTAGGATGACAAATATATATCCATCTCCAAGAAAGAAAGAAGTTTATGGTGAACTCAGCTCAAACATGTTCCAAATACTTCGGACTTGTTTGGTTAACAAGCTTACTTTTAGTTTATAAGTTTTTTATTAATAAGCATGTTTGGTTAACAAGCTTACTTTATAAATAAGCTTATAAACCAAGAAAAGAAGCAAAAAGCAACAGGTTCAAGCTTGATGAGTTGGTTTGTTTTTTAGTTTATAATCTCACAAATTATCTTGCAAGGGTAAGGATACATACATCTACCCTCCCCAAACCGCACTAATTGGGAGCCTCATAAACTCGGTCGCCCTTTATAATCTCAGATTAAAATGTCAAAGTTTATAATCATAATCTGATAACACAACCTATATCAAAGTATCAAATACATGCTAGTGAAGAAAATCAAATCAGCAGGAGTCACCAATTAAGAAAGTCCAATAGAATGAACCACCTTACTATATCTTTCAATCCTGTTAATAACTATAGAACTAAATTAAGGTTCCACAAAAAAGGCACTGGCTTAAGGTTCCACCTCAAAAACCCATTTCCTTCTGATAAGGATTAGCAGTGGAATTTTTATTTTTCAGTTTCTTAAATTCTATAATCTCAGAAAAATGAGGTAAAATCAGAAAAAAAAAATGTTTGAAGGTTAAGACCGATATGCAAAAGTACTTCCTAGCTATCATTTTTGCTTTTAAGCCTCCACTATCACCATCCAGAAATTCAACATTGTTACAACATCCTGATCAACTAGTGTCATTGTTCATAAAAAAAATTAAGCCTCTTATTGAGGAGGACCTTCCTTTTTTTTATGAATAAAAATTAAAAACCTAAACAAACCTGACAAAAAAAGTTCACATTAGCTTATTAATTACATCATGATGGTCATTGGTATAACACTATAACTGCTCCTTAAAAACCAATTGACAAGATTAGATGCTTATGGTCACAATTTGTATCATGGGTAGAATAGTTTTTAAATAGAAACAAAGTCATCATACCTCATTACAAGAAATGGATGATCACAACATTGCCGAAGACGTAAAAGTAACTCCAATATTGAAGCATAATTATGAAGAACACGCCCTTGCTCAACAAAATGGTCAAACTTGACCTACATAAATTTCATCAAAAGGTTGGATCAATGTGGCTTTTTTCAGAACCAAAAATATAAGGTGAAAACATTTTTTTTATAAAAGAAGAAATTCTTTAAGATGAAGAGAAGAATATTACAAAGAGTTAAGAGAATAGGAGATCTCCTTCCAAATGTAAAAGATGACAAAAAAAGTGAAAAAATAAGACTTGAATGAATCAAAGCAGTTCAATATCTCAACATTTCTGTCAAAGAAATCCCTTTAAAAGGGATATGGGCTTTATAACTAATAGAAGCCAGCGCCTAGCCTATCCCTAAGGAGGTCATCTAAATAAAAAACCTTATAAAAGATGCAAGAATTATGCTCCAACCAAATACACCAAAGAGCAGTATCTATTCAACATTGCCACAAGGATTAAACACAAACTTAACTAAGGATATAATGAAAACCTAGTACTCTCCAAATATACCAAAAGAAGCGTTGTATAAAGACAAGCTACAATACAACAAATAAATAAATGGAGAATCAATTAATGAGAAATAGTGAACAATCAAGAATGAAAGAAAATACTGATGAGAGAATTGTGATTTTACCAGGCCCAATGACCCCAAGGCTCTACTCTCAGAAACTAAAGAAGGCTGAAAAGATCCTCGAGGCTGTTCTGTAGATTAAAAAAGGATTCCATGTCAGGAAGCATAAAAACTACATATGCTGTCATGAAACTCATGATCAATCTAAATCAAGCCAATTTTATTCATGCTCTTACTTACGAAAAATTTAATTGAATTTTGGTAGCTGTTATTATTTCGAGTTGTGGGAATTATTTTTCCAATATACCTCATGGTTAGAGCAGTGTCATTAATCCAGCGGCATCGGCAGCAACATCGAGTAAGTTTTTACCATAGGTTAACCTTTTGTTTGTTTCTCATGATTAATAACTGTGCAAATGAATAACCTACTTGCTCATACTAAAGTTTGCTTGACCATCTGTAACTATTAGGAACATCCTGATGCCTTGGTTAGTGTATCTGATGACGAAAATGAGGAAGCGGATTTGCAGCCTCAGCCTCATATCATACATGTACTGTAAAAAATGTTGTAGCCAATTGAAGTAAACATGGTGTCAAAAGTTGCTTTTGGTATGAGATGCTGCAATTTCTCTAATGATTTATGATGCTTATTAGATGGAGACAATTTCCTTTAGAACCTTGAATTTGGTGAGGAATGAGGATAAAGCTGGTTAGAAGAAGCTGAAATTCTGCCACTTTTACTACCAAGTTCCTGTAATAGCCACTTAGTGTGAAGTTTAGGCAGCATCAAATTGTACATTTAAATTACTGTTTCTGCTTATACATATGAATTCATCAGATTCATATATGTTCATTGTAGATAGAATTTTAGAAACATAAATGGATACATATGAAAGATGGGATGACTTGTAAAATTACCATGAAAATAGATACTTTCTTTTGGGTTTTTGTATTATTTGTATCACCGTCTGATTAGTTACAATATTAAAATTGTGGTATCTTGCTCATCAAATCTGGATGGTATAGCCTAGTTATATGCTGACCACATGTACAGGATTATAGTTACATGCAAATTCATTGGCATGCTATAATTTAGAATAAAATAATCCAAATTTGAATTTGATGTGTGTGCATAAAGTTAATATTTTTCTTGCTGCTACCAAAGGTATTCCCTTACCATATAGTTAAGGAACTAATCCTTTTGGGATATGTGACTATTCATCCCAACAAATATCATTCTTACGAATCAAACTCTTGATCTTTTGATCATTCTGTAAATCTAGTAAGTCTAACATCACTAAACCAACACCTTGTGTCGGAGGTTGATATTTTGAATAAAATGTTGGCATGCTATCAAGTATTTCAATTTAAAAATTCAGTAAAACTTGTGAAGTAATTTACGCTGTTCTTTCCCAACAAATGATAGTCTACCATTGGCTCCTGTGATTTAATTCACATGTTTCACAAAAAGTGAACCATACATACTGTAATTCATGTTTATAGTTTATACAATTACTTTAAGAATAAACAACCCAAAATTACTAAGAAAAAATTGATGTTACATGTCATGTGATCCTTCCCCCCAAATTCATAGGCTGGACTACATATAAGCTCAACCCAAGAAAGAAAGTGCCACAGATCAGTAATGATCTCCAAGAGTAATAATTATGTTCTGTACATTCAACTAAGGAATGACAGATTTAAAAACAGAAAAAATCACATTGATAAATGCTCTTTGGGACATAAATTGGATGCCTATCAAAGCTGCTATGCACCTCATATGTCTCTCTGTATAATTGTATGCTATTCCTACTTTTATGTTCTCCTTGGCCTGAAACGTTACACAAACAAGTAAATAAGCATCTCAATATCTCAAGAGTAGAATCTATCTCTCATTATACCCTCCCCTTTTAATTTTACTCCATGACCCAGTTGTTAGTTAATTTTGAAAAAAGTTCATTACCCTCCTAATT
>NC_032021.1:15536434-15577887 GCF_001865875.1 Lupinus angustifolius
CTCCTCATAAGATCCTCCTTTGAAATTGGATCTTTTTCCAAAGATGCTATGTAAGGTCTTGTAGATCCCTTTGATCCCTTGATAACATGCCTTTTGTTGTAGATTATGCATGTGTTGCTCTTGTCTAATGGCATCTATCTTGGAAGTCATTGTCCTCCCATGAGTAGTTTGTTCTTGGCCCAAGTTACCAAAAATTTTCTTAAGCTCGGCCCGAGCTTGTGAGATGCTTTTGTCCTTGCATTAAGTGCTTACATATGATGCATTGATTTCTGTCTTCAAAGCTGTAACCTCCGTGTAAGGTCCAGGTACAAGTTGATACTTGCAAAGGTCGGTGATCAATGAAGGTAGAATCATTGAAATAACTCCCCTCGTGATGCAATCATGAATAATATCTGAGATGACCGCAACAATGTCAATGGAGTCTTCATCATAAATAGAGCTAATGAGCTTTGCCTTGGGGATTAGCAAATCAGAAACATGTGAGGAAGGCCATATGTTGGATAGCACAAAAATGGCCCAAATCTGTGACATTTGGGTCATACAAAATATAAAGACTAACCCACTTTGATTGAGCTCCAAGCCTTCCAAACACAAGTTTCTTCGAACATAGGCTTCATCATGTCCTCCACCTTCCCCTGAATACAGCACTTAGCTTTAGTTGAAATGTGCACAAATATGATCATTTGATGGTGATGGGTTCCATGGGTTGCCCAAGTAATCATTGATCATGTACTTGTCATAATAGACTTGGGTCCCATTCACCCATGTGTATCGGTTCAACCTTGCTTCACTTGAAACAATGGAGTTGGCATAGAATTGTTTCACCACATCCATAGAAAATATCTTCTTGGGTTGAGCAAGCTTTTGCCAACCATACCTCTCCACTATGAAAGTGAAGCCTCCAAACTCATCTTCATCTAGGTTGACAATCATCTCCAAATTTGTTGTACTTTTGAGGGTTATTTCTTTGAATTTTTTCTTGGCATCCTTCGAAGCAAATTTGGTGCTTTTATATTCATTAGTGGCTTCATTTCCTCTTCATGATGAACTCCTACAAAAAATTTAATTCCAGCAAAATATTTTTTCCAAACCAAGGATTTAGTCATAAAAATCAAGATTAGAATTTATTTAGAGCATGCATTTTAGTTTTACACTTTTACTTCAAATTTTGTTATTTACATTCATGACTGAATTCCTTAAGGTCAAAGTCAAAAAAGAAACAAAAAAATTGATGCCTCATTTGATGTTTCCATTGTTGGTGATTTTTGAACAAGTTTCATGCCAATTTTCATCTATAGCATTCAGCCAACATGAGAAAATTGTTTATCATTGAAATTTTTTGGAATGAAATTCATGTCTTTTGAAATTTTACTCATGTCTTCAACATATCTCATTCCTTTTTCGTTGAACCATTTTAAAATGTTTCATTTTCACCAAAGCAACCACTCTTTCTATACAATCCAATCCATTTTCCTAAACGTTTTGAAAGGTATGTTGGTCTTAAGATGTGTGGTGCAATCAAAAACATTTTGATAGGAAGTTCAAAAAATTATTTTCAAGTATTCATGATCTTAATTTCTATCATATGGGACATATCACGATTTTTTTAAATCATGACAAAACACATCTATTCATGTTTGAAATCAATAAGCATATACATTTCCACAAAATTTTGAGTTTTTGAAACTTTTTGTGTTGGGTTTTCTAAAAAGATTATGTGTTTCTAAAAACAATTCCCAAACAAGAAGCTTCAAAATTAGAGGAAGAATCACATATATACATAAAAAGACAATAAAGAGAAGGAATAACTTACATGATGGATGAAAAACATGAGAAAGTTTTTAGGAAATTTGAAAGCTTTTGTGATTTGAAAAACTTTGAAAATGATTTGGTGCTTAGAAATCAGAACATTGAGGGGTTTAAATAGAGTGGGGAAATTTCTTCGTCAAAAGTTTCATTTACGAGGATAAGAGAGAATCCCATTTTTGTGGGATTTTTGTCTCCTAGGCACATGGCTCGTGTCAGGTATGCGTTGAGCACATGGTAACCCCCGCTGGGCGGTGGGTCAGATTTCAATGTTTGATTGAGTTTGGTTGAACCATGACTATGACTTGACCTTGATTTGGGCCCTTTTTTAATATTTACAAAATTTTATTTGGCCCAATAACCCATTTATATTTTCCCACCTTTCTTTTGAATTTTTTTTGATTTACTTCCTAAAACTCAAAGAATTTTTATTTTCAAAGAATTTTTTGTATTTTTGTACTTTGATTATAAAAATTGTTCTTCTATTTGTCATAAAAAAATTAATGTAATAAGTAAAAGGGAGAAATAAAAAATTGAATGGAAAAACATAGTATATATATTCAACTTGTACTGGGTTGCCTCCCAACAAGCGCTCTTTTCACGTCGTTAGCATGACGTATGTTACCTATTAAACCATATTTTTACCAACTTTTTTCTAATGCCCTGTTGAGCATGGATCACCCATCACATTATAGTGCTCTCTCGAATTAACTTCAGTATTAGCTGAAAGTGTTGATTTTTGATTTTCAGCTAATTGTATGGCCAGTTGCCCAATTTGAATCTCCATATTCCCAAGAAAGGCATCACTGTTTTTCTGGTTGGACATTGTCATTTGCATGAACTGATTCAAAGTGTTCTCCAGTTTAACACTTTTTTCTTGTGTTGGGTGTTGGTACTGATTGTTCCTTGGGTAGAATTCAGTGGGTGATTTTTGAGGATTTTCTTGTCTCCAAGGCTGAATTCTCTGAAATTGATTATTATTCCCTTGAGGGTAATTATTCTAAAAGTTCTGCCTTGGAGGATTGCCCACAAAATGGACCTCCTCATTTTGACAATGGCCCTCCTCATGATTATCAACATAATGATTACAACTATAAACTTGCTTCTTTGAAGATTCTCGTATTTGTCGAGGTAAATCATTAAGCTTTTGGGTCACTTCATCAAGCTGTTGTTGAAGCAATTTATGTTGAGCCAACATTGCATCTGTTGATATTAATTCAAGGATTCTACCTTTCCTTGGTGGTGGTCCTCTTTGGTGCTGACTTTTCTAGTAATTCATTGCCATGGATTCAATTATATCTATGGCTTGTTGTGGTAGTTTGGTCAAGAGTTGTCTGCCAACCGTAGCATTTAGAATCCACTTGTGTTGTTGTTGCAAACCATTGATAAAAATGTGGATTTGAGTTTGCACATCAAATCCATAATTTGGGTACTTCCTGAGCATAGATTTGAATCTATCCCAGGATTCACAATGACTTTCCCCAGTACGTTGATCAAAGGTGGATATTGTTGTTTTTAAATCCATAAACTTTCCTTAAGGAAAGTATATGCCTATAAATTTCTCCTCCACCAGATTCTAGTCATTCTGAATGTGTGGATGCAGATCTAGAAACCATTCCTTAGCTTTCTCGATTAGAGTTAACAGAAAAAGTCTCAAGAAAGTGGTTTCCTCTTCTGTTTTAGAGACACCGACAGTTCCAACCAACTCATAGAATTTCGTGATGGGGTTGTATGGATCTTCATGTTCTAGCCCGACAAAAGGATTAGCGTACATGAGCTGTACCAATCCGTACTTCATTTCTGGCGTCTTTTGGGTCCCGGATGGTCTCCCAATTCTAATTATGTTCCTTGGCGTAAAACTAACAAATCCTCCAGTGTTCGACTGGTTTTCTGCCCTTGATCCTTCACTGGTTTGCTGAATATTAGCCATTGATTCTAAATATTTCTTTGCTTTCCTTTGGGCTTTCATTCTCTTCCTTAAAGTTTTTTCCAGTTCTAGATTGAAAGAAAATTCAACTTTACCTATTTTTTTCCATAAAGAAGGTTAGTGGTTAAGAATAAACAATATTTATAATTTACAAATTCAAATTAATTTGTACAAAAGTGAAAAATATTTTTGTGCAAATTATTAATAATATAGCATAATAAATAATAAGTTCTATTATTTAGCAATTCCCCGGCAGCGGCGCCAATTTGTTGAAAGTGTTATCTTGCTTTGTAAGGCAACAAGTTTATGATTTATTTTATTTAATGACAAGTTGATTCTATGCACGCCATCTTGGCTTTTTTGAAATAAATTACAATGCCGGTATAATGGTTTCAAGAATGTTCCTTTAACCAAAAACTTAGTTTCATTCAATTATTAACAACTTCATACCATCTCGACTTTGTTGGAATAAATTACAACGCCAGTACATTGGTATGAATTTAGCAATTTAACACAAGTGATAATGAGTGATATTTATTTTCATTTTCCTTTATTAACCAAACTACTTCCTTATGGAAGGTTGGAAAAGAACAAATAAATAAAGCAATAAAGTTATAATTTAACCGTGCCACTTCTTTCAACAGATTGGTATAAAGAATAAATAATAAAGCAATAAATAAATGTTAGTTGCGGAAATGTAAATGACAGAAAGTAAATGTTAGTTGCGGAAATGTAAATGACAAAAAGTAAATGTTAGTAGTTAGATCACTCATTATAACTATGTATTTTTCCTTTTCACAAAGATACAACTCATGAATTAAATTGCACTTTGATTCAAGGTTTCTTTCTTTGTCAACAAATATTTTATAAGTTAAAACTTTACTATTTTACATTTGTATCTCTTCCAAGATTCAATTGTAGCATAGTATAGGGTGATGTCGAACCACAAGGAATTTCCTAATCGAATATTATTATAAACATGTTATATTTCTAATAAAGTTTAAACATATTTTTGATTTGGTTTTGTTTATGAAATATTAACAAGTAAACATAATCATAAAACAACTTTTATAAACAAATTCTTGAGGAGGAATTTGATTGGAAATAAGGAATTATGTCTCTACTTGTTTTTTGAAAACATTACAGGTTATGTGTTATACTTTCGGTTAATTCCACACATCATTTCTAAATCCTACATCTAGTGTCCTAGAGTGATAAGATGATTTGCAAACCTTATGTAGTGCACTAAATAATTCTTAAGTGCTACTCATCAGAGTAGGTTGTCACACCCTACTTTAGGCTCCATTAACTTTATTTAGCCTTGAACATAAGTTGCTTAAAATAGATGCTTGATGTGTCACGTGAATTAAGGTGTAGGTTATACTTTTTAGTTCACTTGTCAACACTTTAAGAAGAAGCATTTTGGATCTTTAAATCAAGTTTTAGGTGATAAAGCTAAAACCGCATTAAGAACTTCATAAAGAATCAAAACTTAACCAAAATACAATAACTTGAATGCATTAATTTCAAAATATAAATTAAAGAGAAGAAATTACACCATAATCCAAGTCAATTTGTAGGAGCATGAGCCATCTATCCAAGGATGAGATGCTTTTTGGGCCGAAATGAGATTACAAAATTATGTTTTTGTATCTCATTTGCCATCTCCTTTCTCCTCTTGAATTAAGAAAGAAAACCTATAAACTACACTTACCTAAACTACTTTGGAGTAGAAATTCTCAAAGAAAATTACAAGAAGAAGATGTAGAAGAAGAGATAATTTGGTTTGAGAGAGAAGTGGAATGTGAAAATGTGAATTAGAATGAGAATGTTTTTCAAGCCTTGAAGTGCCTCCTATATATAGGATTTTTCTGCCACCTCCAAGCAGCTCTCTTCCACCGCCAAGCTGCTCACCAAACCCTTCAGCATGGGTTTGGTCCCTTGGCCAAGCAGCTTAGTCACCTACTTGGGTCTGACTCACCCAAGCTAGTTGTGAGCTACTGGCCCAGCTATGTTGAGCTACCACTCAAAAACCTGTGGAGGCTACACGAAATGAGGTTGTGCATGAGGTCATGGTTGCTTGTTCGCTAACAGAACTTCACCATGTTGCTGGGTGCACACCACCATGCTGCTTATTAGGATTTGGTCAAGTGTGATGTGGCCTAGTGCTTGTGGATCTGGTCAAATGTGTAGTTCCAAGTTGGGCGGTTCAGGGGCTCCGCTAAGATGTCTGCTTGAGCAGGTTGACTTGTTTCAGGCTTGTGTTCTAACCGTGCCATGCTTGTGTTCTGGTTGTGACAGGTTGGGTCTGACTGTGCCATACTAGTGTCCAGGTCAGCTGGGCGTGGGCTTGGTCCAAGCGAAGCTGCTTAGTGTGAAGCTTCAAGTTGACTCAATATTTTCCACATAGGCCAAGTCTTGATTAGTCATTCTTAAGCAAATAACTTGCCACATCAAGCTTAAGCATGTCATTTGATGATCATTTTCGGCCTCTTTTAAGCACTTTGTTTGTGTTTGATTAATTCTTCTCTTTTCAACCAAAATCCTAAACATTGTTGAATAAATTTGGTTTTCTCAATTTATCCAAGGATAAGTGCTATGAAATGTGTATGAAAATTATGTATTTTTTGCACTTATCAGTGGTGGATCACCACGAGAAATTGGTGCTCTTTGAATAGTTTTTTTATTCTATTTTTGGCATAACTTTTGATTTGTTTATCAGAATTGGAGAAATATTATATGCATTTAGGGTACAAAAATCCATTTTATCGACATTTCCATACTACTTCTGAAAACTGCCTCCTGAATATTTAGTTAAATCAGTTAGGCTTTGAATATTTGCTACATACTTTTTGTGGTTGTTTGCTATGATTTTAGGATGTTATTGATGAATTACCAATTCTCACCCTCTATGGTTATTACTGTTGCACGTAGTGCATGAGTAGAGGAAATCCAGGAATGAAACATTTTGTGGCTATTTCCTATGATTTTAGGATATTATTGATGCATAGTCTTGGTTCTTTACTGAAAGTTAACATGAATTTCCATTCCTTTCCTGTTAGGTTGTAACTGTTGCATGTGGTGCATCACTCGGGGAAATTTAGGGTCTTTGCATAGTATTTTGAAAAAAATTTATATTTGGCATAACTTTCGATTTATTTACCAGAATTGGACCAATATTATATGCATTTTGGGTATAAAAATCCATTCTATCCGACTTTCCATACTATGTTTGAAAACAACCACTAGAAAATCCAAAAAAAACATTTTTCCATTTCATTTATATTTATGAAGTTTTCTTGAATTTTTAATGTTCAGTTAAATCAGTTAGACTTTGAATTTATTCTAGAAACATTTTGTTGATGTGTCCTACCATTTTAGGATGTTATTGTTGCAAATGTTGGTTGTTCACGAAAAATATAACATGAATGTCATATTCTATCCTTTGTGGTTGTTACTGTTGCACGTAGTCCATGACTAGGGCAAATTCGGGCTTGAATCTTTTTGTGGTTGTTTCTTATGATTTTAGGATGTTATAGATGCATAGCTTTGGTTGTTTACTTAAATTTAACATGAATTTCCATTTCTGCCCTGTTTGGTTGTTACTGTTGCATAAGGTGCATCACTACGGGAAATTCACACTCTTTGCATAGTATTTTGATAAATTCTATTTTCGGCATAACTTTAGAGTTGTTTATCAGAATTGGACTAATATTTTATGCATTTAGGGTAGAAAAATGCATGTTATCGGACTCTCCGTACTACGTTAGAAAACTCCCACCTGAAAATCCAAAAACACCCTTTTTCCATTTCTTTTCTATTTTTAAAGTTTTATTTTGATTTTTTTTCTTGTTTAATTAAATTAGTTAGGCTTTATATTTTTGTTAGAAACTTTTGTGGTTGTGTCATGCGATTTAAGGATGTTATTGATGCAATGTTTTGATTGTTCTCTCAAATTAATCATGAAATTCCAATTCTACTCTATGTGGTTGTTATTTTTGCACGTAGTGCATGACTAGGGTAAATTCGGGAGTGAAACGTTTTGTGGTTGTTTCCTTTGATGTTAGGATGTTATTGATGCAATGTTTTGGTTATGTTACTTAAATTTAACATGAATTTCTATTTATGCCCTTTTTGGTTGTTACTGTTTGACGTGGTGCATCACCAGGGGAAATTCAGGCTCTTTGCATATTATTTTGATAAATTTTATTTTTGGCATAAATTTTGAAATGTATATGAGAATTGGACAAATATTATATGCATTTGAGGTAGAAAAATCCATTCTATCAGATTTCCATACTATATCTGAAAACACCCTCTAGATAATACTAGAAAACCCATTTTCCATTTCTTTTCAATTTATGATGTTTTATTTTGAATTTTTAATGTTCAGTTAAATCAGTTAGGCATTGAATTTTTGGTAGAAACTTTTTGTAGATGTGTACAGTCATTTTAGGATGTTCTTGTTGCACAGTTTTGGTTGTTCACTCATTTATAACATGAATTTCCAATTCTACCCTCTATTTTTATAATTGGTGCTCTTTGTGCATGTCTAAGGGAAATTCAGGCATGAAACTTTTTGTGGTTGTTTCCTATGATTTTAGGATGTTATAGATGCATAGTTTTGGTTGTTTACAAATTCAACATGAATTTCCATTTCTGCCATGTTTCGTTGTTACTTTTGAATGTGGTGCATCACTAGGGGAAATTCGGACTCTTTGAATAGTATTTTGATAAATTCTATTTTTGGCATAACTTTTGAGTTGTGTATCTGAATTGGACAAATATTAAATGCATTTAGGGTAGAAATATACATTCTATCGTACTTTCCATTCTACGTTAGAAAACTCGCACCTGAAAATCCAAAGAAAACTCTTTTTCCATTTCTTTTCTATTTATAAAGTTTTATTTTGATATTTCTTGTTCAATTAAATCAGGTAGGCTTTGAATATTTGCAAGATACTCTTTGTGGCAGTGTCCTATAATTTGAAGATGTTATTGAGGCAAGGTTTTGGTTTTCCTCTAAAATATATCTTGAATTTCCAATTCTACCCTCTTTGGTTGTTGCTATTGCACGTAGTGCACGACTATGGGAAATTTGGGAATGAAACTTTTTTGGGTTGTTTCCTTTGATTTTTGGATGTTATTAATTCAATTTTTGGTTGTTTACTCAAATTTAACATAAATTTCTATTTCTTCCCTGTTTGTTTGTTAGTGTTGCATGTGGTGTATCACTAGGGGAAACTCGGGATCTTTACATAGTATTTTGTTAATTTTCATTTTTGGCATAACTTTTCAACTATTTATTAGAATTGGATAAATATTATATGCATTTGGGGTAGAAAATCCATGCTATTGGACTTTGTATACTACGTTTGAAAAGTCCTAATTGAAAATAAAAAAAAACTCGTTTTTCAATTTGTTTTCTATTTTTGAAGTTTCATTTTGATTTTTTCTTAAAATTTTTTTGTTAGTTAAATCAGTTAGGCTTTGAATATTTGCTACATACTTTGTGTGGTTATTTGCTGTGATTTTAGGATGTTATTTATGAATTACCAATTCTCACCCTCTATGGTTATTACTGTTGCACGTAGTGCATGAGTAGAGGAAATCCAGGAATGAAACATTTTGTGGCTATTTCCTATGATTTTAGGATGTTATTGATGCAAAGTCTTGGTTCTTTACTGAAAGTTAACATGAATTTCCATTCCTTTCCTGTTAGGTTGTAACTGTTGCATGTGGTGCATCACTCGGGGAAATTTAGGGTCTTTGCATAGTATTTTGACAAAAAAATTATATTTGGCATAACTTTCGATTTGTTTACCAGAATTTGACAAATATTATATGCATTTTGGGTATAAAAATTTATTCTATCTGACTTTCCATACTATGTTTGAAAACTACCACTAGAAAATCCAAAAAAAAAAACATTTTTCCATTTCATTTATATTTATGAAGTTTTCTTGAATTTTTAATGTTCAGTTAAATCAGTTAGACTTTGAATTTATTCTAGAAACATTTTGTGGATGTGTCCTACCATTTTAGGATGTTATTGTTGCAAATGTTGGTTGTTCACGAAAAATATAACATGAATGTCATATTCTACCCTTTGTGGTTGTTATTGTTGCACGTAGTCCATGACTAGGGCAAATTCGGGCTTGAATCTTTTTGTGCTTGTTTCCTATGATTTTAGGATGTTATAGATGCATAGCTTTGGTTGTTTACTTAAATTTAACATGAATTTCCATTTTTGCCCTGTTTGGTTGTTACTGTTGCGTAAGGTGCATCACTATGGGAAATTCACACTCTTTGCATAGTATTTTGATAAATTCTATTTTCGGCTTAACTTTAGAGTTGCTTATCAGATTTGGACTAATATTTTATGCATTTAGGGTAGAAAAATGCATGTTATCGGACTTTCCATACTATGTTAGAAAACTCCCACCTGAAAATCCAAAAACACCCTTTTTCCATTTCTTTTCTATTTTTAAAGTTTTATTTTGATTTTTTCTTGTTTAATTAAATTAGTTAGGCTTTATATTTTTGTTAGAAACTTTTGTAGTTGTGTCATGCGATTTAAGGATGTTATTGATGCAATGTTTTGATTGTTCTCTCAAATTAATCATGAAATTCCAATTCTACTCTATGTGGTTGTTATTGTTGCACGTAGTGCATGACTAGGGTAAATTCGGGAGTGAAACATTTTGTGGTTGTTTCCGTTGATGTTAGGATGTTACTGATGCAATGTTTTCGTTAAGTTACTTAAATTTAACATGAATTTCTATTTGAGCCCTTTTTGGTTGTTACTGTTTGACGTGGTGCATCACTAGGGGAAATTCAGGCTCTTTGCATATTATTTTGATAAATTTTGTTTTTGGCGTAACTTTTGAACTGTATATCAGAATTGGACAAATATTATATTCATTTTTGGTAAAAAAATCCATTCTATCAGACATTCCATACTATGTCTGAAAACACCCTCCAGATAATCCAAAAAACCATTTTTCCATTTGTTTTCAATTTATGAAGTTTTATTTTTAATTTTTAATTTTCACTTAAATCAGTAAGGCTTTGAATTTTTTGTAGAAACTTTTTGGATGTTATTGTTACAAAGTTTTGGTTGTTCACTCGTATAGAACATAGTTTTGTAGTTGTTTCCAATGATTTTAGGATGTTATATATGCATAGATTTGTAGTTGTTTCCAATGATTTTAGGATGTTCAGGAATGAAACTTTTTGTACTTGTTTCCTATGATTTTAGGATGTTATAGATGCATAGTTTTGGTTGTTTTCTCAAATTTAACATGAATTTCCATTTCTGTCATTTCTAGTTGTTAGTGTTGCATGTGGTGCATGACTAGGGGAAATTCAGACTCTTTGAATAGTATTTTGATAAATTCTATTTTTGTCATAACTTTTGAGTTGTTTATCAGAATTCGAAAAATATTCTAAGCATTTGGGTTAGAAAAAACCATTCTATCAGAATTTCCATATTATGGCAGAAAAATCCCACCTGAAAATCCAAAGAAACCCCTTTTTCCATTTCTTTTCTATTTATAAAGTTTAATTTTGATTTTTTCTTGATTTCTTCTTGTTCAATTAAATCAGGTAGGCTTTGAATATTAGTTAGATACTTTTTGTGGTAGTGTCCTGTGATTTTAGGATGTTATTGATGGAAAGTTTTGGTTGTCCTCTAAAATATATCATGAAAATCCAATTCTACCCTCTTTGGTTGTTGTTGATGGACGTAGTGCATGACTATGGGAAATTTGGGAATGAAACTTTTTGTGGTAGTATCCTTTAATTTTTGGATGTTTTTGATTCAATGTTTTGGTTGTTTACTCAAATTTAACATAAATATCCATTTCCCCCCTGTATGGTTGTTACTATTGCATGTGGTGTATCACTAGGGGAAACTCGGGCCCTTTGCAAAGTATTTTAATAAATTCTATTTTTGGCATAACGTTTGAACTATTTATTAGAATTGGACAAATATTATATGCATTTGGGGTAGAAAAAACCAATCTAACAGACTTTCTATACTATGTCTGAAAACTCCCTCCTGAAAATCTAAAAAGAATCCTATTTTCCATTTGTTTTCTAATTTTTAAATTTTATTTTAAATTTTTCTTGTCAAGTTAAATCGGTTAGGCTTTGAAATTTGGGTAGAAATTTTTTTTGGTTGTTGTATCCTGTGATTTTAGGATGATATTGATGCAAAGTTTTGGTTGTTCACTCAAATTTTGCATGAATTTCCATTTATATCGTTTTTGGTTGTTACTGTTGCATGTGGTGGTGCATCACTAGGGGAAATTCGGGTTCTTTGCATAGTATTTTGTTAATTTCCATTTTTGGCATAACTATTGAACTGTTTATCAGATATGGACAAATATTATATGCATTTAGGGTAGGAAAATTCATTCTATTTGTCATTCCATACTACGTCTGAATGCTCACCTTTGTTAATTTCCTTTATATTTTTGCTAGAAACTTTTTAGGATGTTATTGATGCAAAGTTCTTGTTGTTCACTCAAAGATAACATGTATTTCCAATTCTACCCTGTCTTGTGGTTGTTGTTGCACGTAGTGCATGACTCAGAGAAATCTGGGCATGAAAGTTTTTGTGAATGTTTCTAATGATTTTAGGATGTTATTGATGCATAGTTTTGGTTGTTTACTAAAATTTACCATGAATTCCATTTTTGTCCTATTTGGTTGTTACTGATGCTTGTGGTGCATCACTAAGGGAAATTCAACATATTATTGTGATAAACTCTATTTCTGGCATAACTTTTGAACTATTAATCACATATGGACAAATATTTTATGCATTTGGATTATAAAAATCCATGCTATCGGACTTTCTATACTACATTTGGAAACTCCAACCTGAAAATCCAAAAACTAAAACTCGTTTTTCCATTTCATTTCTATTTTTTATGTTTTATTTTGATTTTTTCTTAGATTTTTTTGTTCAGTTAAATCAGTTAGGCTTTGAATATTTGCTATATACTTTTTGTGGTTGTGTCCTGTCATTTTAGGATATTATTGATGATTTGCCAATTTTATCCTCTATGTTGGTTACTGTTGCACGTAGTGCATGACTAGGGGAAATCCAAGAATGAAACTTTTTGTGGCTATTTCCTATGATTTTAGGATGTTATTGATGCAAAGTCTTGGTTGTTTACTCAAAGTTAACATTAATTTCCATTCCTTTTTTGGTTGGATGTAAATTTAATATTTGGCATTACTTTTGAATTGTTTACCACAATTGGACAAATATTATCAACATTTGGGTAGAAAAGTTTTGGTTGTTCACTCAAATTTAACATGAATTTCCATTTTTGCACGATTTGGTTGTTACTGTTGCATATGGTGCATCATTTGGGAAATACATGCTCTTTGCATAAAATTTGAACTGTTTCTCACAATTGGAAAAATATTATATGCATTCGGGGTAGAAAAATTCATTCTATCGGAATTTCCATCCCTAGGCTGAAAACTCCCTCTTAAAAAACCAAAAATCCCTTTTTTCCATTACTTTTCTATTTTTTGAAATTTTATTTTGATTTTTTCTTGAATTTTTCTTGTATAGTTAAATCAGTTTGGATTTGAATTTTTGCTACAAACATTTTTGTGATTGTATCCAGTGATTTGACGATGTTATTGAAGTAAAGTTTAGGTTGTTCACTCAAATATAACATGAATTTCCAATTCCAGCATCTATGGTTGTCACTATTGCACGTAGTGCACGACTAGGGGAAATTCTAGCATGAAACTTTCTATGGTTGTTTCATATGATTTTAGGATGTTAATGATCCAAATATTTGGTTGTTCACTCATAATTAACAAGAGTTTCCATTTCTACCCTATGTGGTTGTTATTGTTGCATGTGGTGTATAACTAGAGGAAATTGGGTCTATTTGCATAGTATTTTGGTCAATTCTATTTTTGGCATAACAATTTAACTATTTATCAGAATTGGAAAACTATTATATGCATTAGGGATAGAAAAATCCATTATATCGAACTTCTGAAAACTCCTTCCCAAAAAAAACAACCTTTTTTCTATTTTTCTTTTCTATTTTTGAAGTTTTATTTTGAATTTTTGTTTAATTTTTCTTGTGCAGTTAAATCATTTCGGCTTTGAATTTTTACTAGAAACATTAATTGGTTGTGTCCTGTGATTTTAGGATGTTATTCCTACAAAGTTTTGGTTGGTCACTCAAATATAACATGAATTTCCAATTCTACCATCTTTGGTTGTTATAGTTGCACGTAGTGCATGAATAGGGGATATTCAGGAATGAAACAATTAGTGGTTGTTTCCTATGATTTTAGGATGTTATTGATGCAATGTTATGGTTGTTCACTCAAACATAACAAGAATGTCGATTTTTTCCTTGTTTGGTTGTTATTGTTGCATGTGGTGGATCACTAGGTGGAATTCAGACTCTTCGCACAATATTTTGATAAATTCTATTTGTGGCATAAATTTTGAACTATATATCATAATTGGACAAATATTATATGCATTTGGGATAGAAAGTCCATTCTATCAGACTTTCTATACTACGTCTAAAATTTCCCTCCTGATTATTTTCTATTTTTGAAATTTTATTTTGATTATTTTTTGAATTTGTCTTGTTTAGTTAGGCTTTGAATTTTTTCTAGATACCTTTTGTGGTTGTGTCCTATGATTTTAGGATGTTATTGATGCAAAGTTTTGGTTGTTCACTCAATTGTAACATAAATTTCCAATTCTACCCTCAATTGTTGTTACTATTGCACATAGTGCATGACTAGGGGAAATTCTAGCACAAAATGATTTGTGGTTGTTTTCCTATGACTTTTGGAAGTTATGGATGCAATGTTTTTGTTGTTTACTCAAATTTAACTTGACTATCCATCTCTTCCCTATTTGATTGTTACTGTTGCATATCGTGCACAACCAGGGGAAATTTGGGCTCTTTGTAGAGTATTTTGATAAAGTCTATTTTTTTGCATAACTTTTAAATATTTATCAGAATTAGACAAATATTATATGCAATTGGCGAATAAATCTCCATTATATCTTACTTTCCATACTACATCTGAAAATACCCTCCTGAAAATAATAAAAACCCTTTTTTCTATTTATTTTCTATTTTCGAAGTTTATTTTGAATTTTGCCTGTATTTTTCTTGTTGAGTTAAATCAGTTAGGTTGTCCACTCAAATATAACATGAATATTCAATTCTACCTTTTGTGGTTGTTAATATGGCACGTAGTACATGACTAGGGGAAATTCGTGCATCGTACTATTTCTGGTTTATACTATGATTTTGGATATTATTAATGCAAAGTTTTGGTTTTTTACTAAAACTTATAATGAATTTCCATTGCTTCCCTATTCGATTACTATTGTTGCATGTGGTGTATCACGAGGGAAAATTCAGGCTCTTTGCATAGTATTTCAATAAATTCTATTCTTGGTATACCTTTTGAACTATTTATCATAATTGGAAAAATATTATATGCATTTCGGGAAGAATAATACATTCCATCAGACTTACCATACTACGTGTGAATAATCCCTCTAGATTCTAAAAAATCTTTTGAATTTTAATTGAAGCTTAATTTTGAATTTTTCTTGAATTTTTCTTGTTCAGTTAAATCAGTTAGCCTTTGAATATAAAATTTTTGTGGTTGTGTCCCATGATTTTAGGATTTTATTGATGCAAATTTTTGCCTGTTCACTCAAATATAACATGAATTTCCTATTCTACCCTCTTTGGTTGTTACTCTTGCACATATTTCATGACTAGGGAAATTCAGGCATGAATCTTTTTGTTGTTGTTTCCTATGATTTTAGGAAGTTATAGAAGCAATGTATTGCTTGTTTACTCAAATTTAACATGAATTTCCATTTATACCCTATTTGGTTGTTACTTTTGCATGTGGTTTATCACTAGGGAAATTCGGGCTCAATGCATAGTTTTTTGATAAATTCTATATTTGGCATAACTTTTGAACTGTTTACAGAATTGGAAAATATTATATGCATTTGGGTAGAAAAATCCATTCTATCGGACTTTCCATCCTACGTCTGAAAACTTTCCCCAGAATATCCAAAAAAAGACATTGCTTCTTTTCTTTTTTATTTTTAAAGTTTTATTTTGATTTTTTCATGAATTATTCTTGTTTTGTTAAATCAGTTAGGCTTCAAATTTTCGATAGAAACTTTTTGTGGTTGTGTCCTGAAATTTTAGAATGTTATTGATACAAAGTTTTGGTTGTTGACTCAAATATAACATGAATTTACAATTCTACCCACTGTGGTTGTTATTGTTGCATGTAGTGCATGACTAGGGAAAATTCGGGCATGAAACTTTTTGAGGTTGTCTACTTTGATTTTAGGATGTTATTTATGTAATATTTTGGTAGTTTACTCAAATTTAACATGGATTTCCATTTCTTTCCTATTTGGTTGTTACTAATGCATGTGGTGCGTCACGAGAGGAAATTCAGGCTCATTGCATAATATTTTTAGAAATTATTTTTTTGGCATAACTTACGAAGTGTGTGTCTAAATAGGACAAATGTTATATGCATTTCGGGTAGAAGAATCTATTCTACTAAACTTTTTATACTACGTTTGAAAACTCCCTCTAGAAAATCCAAAAAACACTTTTTTCCCTTTCTTATCTATTTTTGAAGTTCTATTTTGAATTTTTCTTGTTCAGACAAATTAGATAGGCTTTGAATTTTTGCTAGAAACTTTTTGTTGTTATGTTATGTGATTTTGGGATGTTATTGTTGCAAAGTTTAGGTTGTTCACTCAAATATAATATTGATTTCCAATTCTACCCTCTATGGTTATTACTGTTCCACGTAGTTCTTGACAAGGGGAAATTCGGGAATAAAACTTTGTGTGGCAGTTTTGTATGATTTTATCATGTTATTGATGATGAGTTACGATGTTTACTCAAATTTAACATGAATTTCCACTTCTGCCTTGTTTGGTTGTTACTCTTGCATGTGGCACATCACTAGGGGAAATTCAGGCTCTTTGCATAGTATTTTGACAAATTCTATTTTTGGCATAACTTTTGAACTGTTAGTCAGAACTGCACAAAAATTATATGCATTTGTGTTAGAACAATCCAATCTGTCGGGCTTTTCTTTTGAATTATTCTTGTTCAGTTAAATCAGTTAGGCTTTGAATTTTTTTATAGAAACTTTGTGTGGTTGTGTCCTATAATTTTAGGATGTTATTGACGCAAAGTATTGGTTGTTCACTCAAATGTAACATGAATTTCTAATTCTACCCTTTCTGGTTGTTACTGTTGCACGTAGTGCATGACTAGGACAAATTCGGGCTTGACACTTTTTGTGCTTGTTTCCTATGATTTAGGATGTTATTGATGCAATGTTATGGTTGTTTACTCATATTTAATATGAATTTCCATTTCTTCCCTTTTTGGTTGTTACTGTGGCATATGGTTCATGACCAAGGGAAATTTGGGCTCTTTGTATAATATTTTGATAAATTGTATTATATGTATTTGGTGAAGCTAAATACATTTTATAGGACTTTCCATATTACCTCTGAAAATCCAAAAAAAAGTACCCTTTTACCAATTCTTTTCTATTTTTGAAGTTTTATTATGAATTATTCTTAATTTTTCTTGTTTAGTTAAATCAACTAGGCTTTGAATTTTTTCTACAAACCTTTTGTGGTTGTGTCGTGTGATTTTAAGATGTTATTGATGCAAAGTTTTGGTTGTTCAGTCAAATATAACATGAATTTCTAATTCTACCCTCTATGGTTATTACTTCTCCAAGTTGTGCATGACTAGGGGAAATTTGGGCATGAAAGTTTTTGTGGTTGTTTCCTATGATTTTAGGATATTATCGTTGCAAACTTTTGTTTATTTACGCAAGTTTAACATGAGTTTCCATTTCTGCTCTGTTCGGTTGTTACTATTGCATGTGGTGCATCACCACGAGAAATTCGAGCTATTTGCATATTATTTTGTTAAATTCTTTTTTTGGGATAACTTTTGAACAATTTATTATAATTGGAGAAATATTATATACGTTTGGGGTAAAGAACTCCATCCTATCTGACTTCCCATACTACGTCTGAAAACTCCATCCTGAAAATAAAAAAAAATAAAAAAATCCTATTTCCATTTCTTTTATATTTTTCATGTTTAATATTGATTTTATCTTGATTCTTTCTTGTCCAGTGAAATCAGTTAGGCATTGAATTTTTTATACAAAACTTTTGTGGTTGTGTCCTATGATTTTAGGATGTTGTTGATGCAAATGCTTGGTTGTTCACTCATATCTAACATGTATTTCCATTTCTACCATCTATGGTTGTAACTGTTGCACCAAGGGCATGACTAGGGGAAATTTGGGCAAGAAATTTATTGTGGTAGTTTCTTATGGTTTTAGGATGATATCAATGCATAGTATTGGGTGCTTAATAAAATTTAACATGAATTTCAATCAACGCCATGTTTGGTTGTTAATGTTGCATGTGGTGCAACACTAGGGAAAATTCAAGATGTTTGCATATTGTTTTAATAAATTATATTTTTGGCATAACTTTTGACTTGTTTTTCAGAATTGGAGAAATATTATATGCATGTGGGGTAGAGAAATCCATTCTATTAGACTTTCCATACTACGTTTAAAAATTCCCTCCTGAAAATCCAAAAAAACCCCTTTTTTTCATTTCTTTTCTATTTTTTATGTTTAATTTTGAATTTATCTTGATTCTTTCTTCTTAATTTAAATCAGTTAGGCATTGAATTTTTGCTAGAAAAATTTTGTGGTTGTGTCCAGTGATTTAAGATGTTGTTGATGCAATGTCTTGGTCGTTTAGTCAAATATAAGATGAATTTCCATTTCTAACCTGAATGGTTGTAGTTGTTGCACGTAATGCCTGACTTAGGGAAATTTGGGCAACAAAACTTATTGTGGTTGTTTCATATGATTTTAGGATGATATCGATGCATAGTATTGGTTGTTTACTAAAATTTAACATGAATTTCCATTACTGCCATGTCTGGTTGTTACTGTTGCATGTGGTGCATCACCAAGGAAAATTCAGGCTCTTTGTATAGGGATTTGATAGATTATATTTTTGGCATAAGTTTTGAATTGTTTATCAGAATTGGATAAATATTATTTGCATTTGGTGTAGCAAAATCTATTTTATTGGACTTTCCATACTACCTACGAAAACTCCATCCTGAAAATCCAAAAAAATGCCCTTTTGTAGTTTTCTTGTTTAGATAAATCAGTTAAGCTTTGCATTTTTTCTAGAAATCTTTTGTGGTTGTGTCCTGTGATTTTAAGTTGTTATTGAAGAAAAGTTTTAGTTGTTCACTCAAATATCATATGAATTTCCAATTCTACCATCTGTTGTTGTTACTTTTACATGTAGTGCATGACTAGGGGAAATTCGGGCATGAAACATTGTGTGGTTGTTTCTTATGATTTTAGGATGTTATCGATGCAAAGTTTTGGTTGTTCACACAAATTTAACATGAGTTTCCATTTCTTCTCTGTTTGGTTGTTACTATTGCATGTACATCACCACTAGAAATTCATGCTCTGTGAATAGTTTTTTATTTTATTTTTGGCATAACTATTGAACTGTTTATCAGAATTGGAGAAGTATTAAATGCATTGGGGTTGCATAAATCCATTCTATCAGACTTTCCATACTACATCTGAATAGTCCCTCCTAAAAATCCTAGACAACCCTTTTTCCATCTCTTTTCTATTTTTGATGTTTAATTTTGAATTTATCTTGATTCTTTCTTGTTAAGTTAAATCAGCCAGGCATTGAATTTTTGTTAGAAAACTTGTGTGGTTGTGTCTTGGGATTTTAGTATGTTGTTGATGCAAAGTCTTGGTTGTTCATTAATTTTCGTTACTTCCATGTTTGGTTGTTACTGTTGCATGTGATGCATCACTACGGAAATTTCGGGCCTTTCTATAGTGTTTTGATAAATTTTAATTTTGGCATAACTTTGGAACTGTGTATTGGAAATGGAGGTATATTATAGGCATTTGGTGTAGCAAAAGCCATTCATTGGACTTTCCATACTATGTCTGAGAACTCGGTCATGAAAATTCAAAAAAATACCTTTTTTCCATTTCATTTCTATTTTTGAAGTTTTATTATGGATTTTTCTTGAATATTTCTTTTTTAGTTAAATCAGTTAGACTTTCAATTTTTTATAGAAACCTTTTGTGGTTGTGTCCTTTGATTTTAAGATGTTATTGAGGCAAAGTTTTGGTTGTTCACACAACTATAACTTGAATTTCGAATTCTACCTTCTATGGTTATTACTATTGCATGTAGTGCATGACTAAGGGAAATTAGGGCATGAAACTTTTTTGGTTATTTCCTATGATTTTATTTTTTGCATAACTTTTGAATTGTTTATCAGAATTGGAGAAATATTATATGCATTTGGTGTAGAAAAATCCATTCCATGGAACTTTCCATACTAAGCCTGAAAACTCCCTCCTGAAAATCCAAAAATACCCTAATTTTTAATTTCGTTTCTACTTTTGAAGTTTTATTTTGAATTTTTCTTGTTTAGTTAAATCAGTTAGGCTTTGATTTTTTTCTAGAAACCTTTTGTGGTTGTGTCTTGTGATTTGAGGATGTTGTTGATGCAAATGCTTGGTTGTTCACTCATATATAACATGTATTTCCATTTCTACCATCTATGGTTGTAACTGTTGCACCTTGTGCATGACTAGGGGAAATTTGGGCAAGAAACTTATTCGGGCTCTTTGCATACATAGGGATTTGATAAATTATATTTTTGGCATAACTTTTGAATTGTTGATCAGAATTGGATAAATATTATATGCATTTGGTGTAGAAAAATCCATTCTATTGGACTTTCCATACTACCTATGAAAACTCCCTCCTGAAAATCCAAAAAAAAAATTACCTTTTTTTTTTCAATTTCGTTTCTATTTTTGAAGTTTTATTATGAATATTTTTTTTATTTTTCTTGTTTAGATAAATCAGTTAGGCTATGAATTTTTTCTTGAAATCTTTTGTGGTTGTGTCCTGTAATTTTAAGATGTTATTGATGAAAAGTTTTAGTTGTTCATTGAAATATAACATGAATTTCCAATTCTACCATCTGTTGTTGTTATTGTTGCATGTAGTGCCTGACTAGGGAAAATTCGGGCATGAAACTTCGTCTGAATCCTCCCTTTTGAAAATAAAAAGAAATTTTTTTTTCCATTTCTTTTCTATTTTTGAAGTTTTATTTTGAATTGTTCTTTAGCTTTTCTTATTCAGTTAAAGGTGTTTGGCTTTTAATTTTTGCTAGAATATTTTGTGGTTGTGTCTGAGAAAAACTATTATTTTATCAGATCAACAAGTTTTTCATAGAAAAAATATTTTCAATTCGGAGAGAGAGAAAAACTCAAGATTCTTATAGCTTAATTTTCAAAGCAATCTTGCTGATATTTGAGAAGTTTTTCTTGCATTCTTTTACAAGAGAGAAAAGAGAGAAATTGTTTTCCATAGTGGTGAAAGTTTTCATTCATTTGAAAATCTTGCATAATCTTCCCATTTAGTTTTAGGGTTGTCTGTGAGATTTCTGTTGAGGGTTGTAGAGCCGATTTCATAGTTTTTATCCGCACATTTGGTGTGCAAAGTAACTCGACAAATATTATGTTATTCAAGGATAATTCTCGTGATGTGTTGGTATCATCATCGTAGAGAATTGGTTGTCTTCATGTTGCAGGATGTCTTGGATCGAGTGATAGTTTCGGTTGGGGCCAGATTCGTGAACGGTGTGGTATCCTAGTAGGCGCTTAGAGTGGTCAAACTGAGCGTGTAGTCTCAACGGGTTCAAAAAGGAAATTATTGCTAGGTGTATTGGAAATGTGTTGTAATCAAACATTTATTTCTGATAGTCAAGAAAAATCTCCCAAATCAGACGGCTGGACTCGATGTAGTTTCCAAGTAGACTAGCAAACGAACCTGGATAAAATGCTTGAGCACTTTCTCTTTCCCTATCTCTTTTAAGATTATGTCTTTACTCGCTTTCTGTGTTTAATTGCATTCTGTGATTGGTGCTTATTGCTGTTAATCTGTGAATAATCAACAATCAATTTCAGATAGTAAAGATCAGAAATCATCATTGTTTTCGTCGCAAGAAAAGTCTGTTTTTTCAAAGTTTCAAGAACAATTATAATCAGTTAACGAGCTAACTATAATCTATTAAATCAATTGTCATTAATCGATTAACCCTGTTATCAATCAATTAACTGCAACAACTTTGTATTCTGTGCATAAATCGGAAAAGCGAGATTAGTGACTCGCTACATATATTCACCCCCTCTAGGTGTGTTTTACTTGTATCAGAGCTAGTATGAACGTGGTAGCTTGGCCGCTTTATTTGTTGATCTTAGGGATTATCACTATGGGTTTCACAAACCTTTTCAGCTATGATGGTGCATCTATCAACCGCCCTCCGATTTTTAGTGACGAGGAGTATGCCTACTAGAAGGTGCGTCTGAGAATCTTTATTGAGGCAATCGACATGGAGATTTGGAAATCCATTGTCCATGGGCCTTTCACTCCACTACACTTGGTGGATGGTGAGACTAAGGAAAAACCAAAAGGATTATGGACTGGCGAACAGAAATGTAAATTCCTGCACAATCTCAAGGCAAAGATCATAATAACTTCTACCTTATCATACAATGAATTCTTTAGGGTCTCACAGTGCGAAAATGCAAAAGAAATGTGGGATACTTTACAAGTAACCCGCGAAGGTACAAGTGAGGTTAAGCGCACAAGATTAAATGCGTTGACACATGAATATGAGTTATTTAGATTGCTTCCATATGAATCGACAAATGAAATGAAAAAAACGATTCACTCATATTTTTAATCATTTAATTTCTTTAGATAATAATTTTGCTTTTGGGTGAACTAACTAACAAATTATTGCGGTGTCATGACAAGAAATGGCAACCTCAAGTCACAACAATTATGGAATCAAAAGACTTAGATTCCATGCCCCTAGCGACTCTCTTCGACAAACTCCAGGGGCATGAAATGTATTTGGGGCACTTAACCATGCATGAAGATTCAGGCAGAAAGAAAAAGGGATTATCTCTATAAGCTACATCGTCACAAGAACAAGAAGATCAAGATGACGAAGATTTCGAGTCTGATTTGGATGACTAAACCTTAGCTCTCCTAGTTTGAAAATTTGGCAAATTTCTCAAGAAGAAAGGAGGGTTCAAGCTTTTTCAAAAGCAAGAGGCGAGTGATTCAACCAGAAGAGGCAAAGCTCCCATAGAACGCCTAACTTGCCATGACTCTGGCAAACCGGGCCATATGAAATATCAATGCACAAGTCCATGAAGGTTGAAAATGAAAAGAGCAACCCCCGAGAATTTAAATCCATGAAGGCTTGTATAGTCTGGGATGTACTAGAGGACGAAACAACAACTAGCACATTCGATGAGGAGGAGACTGCCAAATTACGCTTAATAACAAATACTAAAGAAATTGGTAGCTCAAGTGATCCAGATGACACGAGTGAGGTACACTATTCTGACTCTTCTTCGTGCTCTAATGAGTCTCCTACTTACATTGAATTGTATATTCCTTTTGTTGAGTTGCATGATGAACTAAATAAACTACCTAAAGTAAATAGAGATAGGAAACGAGTCATCATGTTGCATGAAAATAAGATAATTACTCTTCTGCCTCATTTAGTTGCTCCACTATGTTAATTGAGACCCCTATATGTGATCAATGTGATGTTTTGAATGCTGAAATTTATGATTTAAAAGATAAATTAGCAAAGTTTGCATATAGTAGTCATAATCTAAACAACTTACTTGCTGCATCTAGAAACGTAGGTAATCATGAAGGTCTAGGCTATAAATCAAAGAATAGAAGAAACCATGTAGAAGAGGTGAAGATCCCAAAGATCTCCTAACTTGCCATGAGTGTAGCAAACCAGGCCATATGAAGTATCAATGCCCGAGTCACCTCAAGAAGGTTGTAAATGAAAAGTGCAACCCCTGGGAATTTAAATCCAAGAAGGCTTATATAGTTTGGGATGTACCGGAGGACGAAACAACAACTAGCACATCCGATGAGGAGGAGACCGCCAAACTATGCTTAATGGCAAATATTCGAGAAATTGGCAACTCAAGCGATCCGCATGACACGAGTGAGGTACACTATTTTGACTCTTGTTCGTTCTCTGATGAGTCTCCTACTTATGATGAATTTTATATTGCTTTTGTTGAGTTGCATGACGAACTAAAGAAACTAGGTAAAGTAAATAAAGATAGCAAACGAGTCATCATGTTGCATGAAAATAAGATAATTAAAATGCAAGTGGAATTAATTGAATTAAAATTAGAAAATGAGAATGTAGATCTTATTTACTCTTCTTCCTTATTTAGTTGCTCCACTAAGTTAATTGAGACCCCTATATGTGATCATTGTGATGTTTTGAATGCTAAAATTTATGATTTAAAGGATAAATTTTCAAAGTTCACATATGGTAGTCATAATCTGAACAACTTACTTGCTGCATCTAGAACGTATGTAATCATGGAGGTCTAGGCTATAAACCAAAGATTAGAAGAAACCCATATAGAAGAGAAGTAGCTCACGTGCATAATAGGTTTAATCATAATATGCCTACTTGTTTTTATTGCAGTCAATATGGTCATACATCTATATCATGCTACATTAAAAAATATGGAGTGCCAAGTGGGAAATATGTGTTATTGCAAAAAGGGCAAGACTCTTTTATTACTAACAAGAAGGGACACAATATAACTTGGGTACCTAAACAAGTCAAGTAAATTTTTTTGCAGGTATGCCTTCGGACACATGGACAACACTAGCACTTGGACAGTGGAGGCTCGAGGCATATGACGGGTGACAGATCAAAGTTCATGGATCTTTCATTCAAAGGGGAAAGTTATGTCACTTTTGGTGACCACAATAGGGGAATGATACAAGGTGTCGGAAGGATTGGAAATGCTTTACAAGCCATAATTGAGAACATGATGTATGTTGAAGGGCTAGAGCACAATCTACTGAGCATTAGCCAGTTGTGTGACAAAGGTAATAAGTTATCATTCGACTCAAACTATTGCATCATTCATGACAGGATAAATAATAATGTTAAGTTCGTAGGGCAACGAATAAACAACATCTATATGATTGATTTGGATGATATCACCACTCAGTTTTCAAAATGTTTTATCACTAAAGAGAGTGGCATATGGCTGTGACTACCTTGGAACTACAAAACCAAGTTGATCACAAGATAGTTTATATTCGCAAAGATCATGGTGGAGAATTTGAAAACCACCTATTTAACAAATATTGCGAGAAGCATGGGATCCTACATTAATATCCGGCTCCTCGAACCCCTCAACAAAAAGGAGTTGTTGAGAGGAAAAATATAGTTTTAGAGGAGCTAGGTAGGATAATGCTAAATGAAAGTATGGTCCCTAATTATTTTTGGGCCGATGCAATGCATACTGCTTTCTAGGTAATAAATCGTGTGCTTCTTAGGGCTACACTCTTAAAACACCATATGAATTATTAAAAGGCTGAAAACCTAATATTTCACACTTGCATGCTTTTCGATGTAAATGCTTTATATTGAACACTCGTAAAAGATTACTAGGAAAGTGTGATTCAAAAGCTGACGAGGGAATATTTTTGGGGTACTATGTTCATAGTAAATCATATTGAGTCTTTAATACATATACGATGCATGTTTACTCTTGTATGCCCTAGAAATCTCTATAATGCACTAAAATCTGAGTTAGATATGTCAATAATCGATTGTTTTGTATCTTAATCGATTATTTTGAGTTCTAGTAACTAGAAAACAAATTTTCCTCTGCTTTTAATCGATTAACAAAGGACTTAATTGATTACATTGGATTAAAAATCTAAAAATTTGAAATTTAATTTTGGTTAATCGATTAACCACTACATATAATCGATTAACGGTAGTAGTATATTAGTTTCGAGTGTCATTATCGGTCATTTCCACTTAGAACCCTAAACCTTCTTTGCTTCCCCCCTTCTAAATCAATTCTCAAATTGAGTGTCGCTAACCAAATCAATAGCTAATTCGCATTCTATCTCATAGTTCCATCTTCCTACAATCCTTAATCTCTACAAAATCCGAATCTTTCACCATTTTCCCGTTTTTAGAAACCCTAAAACCCAAATCCAGAAAATCGAATATTTAAATCAACTAATCAAGCTTCATACCTAAGAACATGAGTGAACCACGTAAAATTAGAGTGAAGCACACTACCAAACGTGCAAGAGGCGGGGAAAAAGTTTCTTCTTTTGCTCAAGGTGGAAGAAAGAATCACGGTGACCCCTATTACTCTTTCATTCTCCTAGACGCACTATTTTCCAAGTTCCAAGGTAGAAAACAAACATACATGGACTGGAAATCCAAGGAGTGAATAAATTCTTGGAATTAAGAGGTAAAATATATCCTTCGCTCATTTGGGAATTTTACAGCAATGTTAGGTATAAGGATGAGGTTTATTCTTCAATGGTTATGGTAAAAATGATAATTCTGGATGAGGAACTATTTCTGGAAGTTGTAGGTCTAACTAGTGATGGACAAATGTTAGGAGATTGTAACAATGAGTTGTGGGACTCATTTGATGCTGTTGAGATGTACAAATCATGCCTAAGAGGGCCTCATTTGTTTGTACAAGGAGAATTGACCAAAGTTGGGTCATTATGTGTTGAAAACTAGCTCTTAAATTACCAAATTGCATATATTTTAGTTCAACGGAATATAAACCATGCTCAACCTACAATCAATGATCTCAAGCTCATGTTTACCAAAAGGGAAATCATTGTTGTAAACTGGCCTTTGGAAATCTAGATAGTTATGAATCGCATAGCTTCATCTTCATCAAGGCTGCTTGCCTAAGGGATTTTCATCTCCTGTATCATTGACTACTAAGAAATCGACTTGTCAGATGTGGAGACAATGACTACAAACTCCTGAGAGCATCTTAATTCTAACAATCGTATTCATAAGAGGGGCATATACAAGTATGGAAATTTATGGAAATATCAAGAGGATCATAATGCCAACGTGAATGAAGACTTGCCGAATCAAGACCATGCTGAAAATACTCATGAGCCAAACCCTGAGCAACGACAAACCGAGGCAAATATTGAGCCTCAAGTACCATCGTTTGGGATTGCAGATTTGGATACTATGGAACACTTTTAGTCTTTGAGAGACACTATGGAAGCTGAGTTCCAACAGTAGAAACAAAGGCTATTCGAGGAGCTTGAACGCTTCAACTTCGTTATAAGCACCACTCGTGGCTTTTCATCACCATCACCACCACCTAAAGAATAGCCTAGATATGATTTTCTAGAGTCTAGGGTGTGTGTGTCTGCTTTTGTGATTGTATTTTGTTATTGGTTGTATTTATTTGTTTCTTATGAACTACCTATGTACTTGACGTACATAATTTGTAATATCTTGTAAACTTTGTTATTAACTTGGATTATGTTTGAATTATTATGTGAGCCTTTGACTTTATGTGGTTGTGTATCTCTTCTATTGAATGGTTAATATGCTCTGTATGTGATTTAACCAAAATCATTAGTCATTCTATGTAATATATGTCAAAATTACACAAATAGATATATCTCACAATTAATTTTTGTCATAATTTGTCTTTATTTTGAATAATTGATTAACTCAATAAAATAATCGATTAATGATAAACATTGTGCATTTGTTCAATTGTTTTTAGACTGCTAAATCGATTATCCTTGATTACTTAAAAGATTAAGACCAATAAATTTTTGAAAATCTATCGTTACTGTTGGCTAAGACTATCATATAATATCATAGCTTATTGGTCATGCCAAAAGGGGAGAAAGTGTTGTTTGAGCTGTTTTGCAGGTTGCAGCAAGCTTCCGCATATAATCATGAAATGCTACCCTTGTCTCACCTCTTACATGGTTTGAGGGGGAAAACAAAGTGAGGGGGAGCATCACATTCTGATTCAACCATTGCAAACACATTCTGTCCAACATCAAGCCATCAAATAGAAGATTTGTTTCAGAGTTTGTCATCATCATAAAGGGGGAGTTTGAAATGGACAATAGTCAAAGGATGCCATCATGATTGACCTACTTAGTTTTTATGAAGGCAAGGAGTTAAATAGAAGCTTGAAGACTTGAACTTCTCCACAAACAACATACCGAAAACTCAAGGTCAACGTCATAGAAATTAGGATTTCTTTTATATTCTAGAGTTCTAAGATGTTTGCCTAGTATTCAGTTTAGGTTAAGTAAACCCAAGATGGAAGTCTCAGAAAAAGTCTAAAATAAAAATCATATAGGTTGAGGCATCACATCTAAATATATATATATATTATAAGTAAGATTCATGCATTTGCATTAGGCATACATGGTTTTGTGCATAAAGGAATTAATCATTTCAAAAATCATGAGGTGCATGTCCTCTCATCACATACAGTGTTTACCATACATTTAATAAAAACCACTTTCACACATATTAGTCAATTAACTAGATTGATTGATAATCAATAAAATCTTGTTGAAATCCGTTAATCGATTAAGAAAAGGTTTAATCGATTAAAAGGGGTTACAATAATAATCTATTAAGCCATAACTGAAAAATTGTTTTAAATAAACGTGTTAATCAATTAACATGATATATAATCGATTAACATCAATTAGAGTCAGTTATATACAAAAGTTGTTATTTGAACAGATCAACAAGTTTTTCATAGAAAACAAATTTCAAATTTTTTCAATTCAGAGAGAGCGAGAAAAACTGAAGGTTCTTAGAGCTTAATTTTCAAAGCAATCTTGCTTATCTTTGAGAAGTTTTTCTTGCATTGTTTTACAAGAGAGAAAAGGGAGAGAAAAGAGAGAAATTCTTTTCCATAACGTTGAAAGTTTTCATTCATTTGAAAAACCATGCATAATCTTCACATTTAGTTTTAGGGCTGTCTATGAGATTTATGTTAAGGGTGGAAGAGCCCATTTCAGAGTTTTTATCCGCATATTTGGTGTGCAAAGAAACTTGGAAAATTTTCTGTTATTCAAGGATAATTCTCGTGGTGTGTTGGTATCATCACAATAGAGAATTGGTTGTCTTCATGGAGCATAAAGTCATGGATCGAGCGATAGTTTCGGATGGGGTCAATTTCGGTTGGGGTCAGTTTGGCGAACAGTGTGGTTTCCTAGAAGGCGTTTAGAGTGGTCAAACCGAGCGTGTAGGGTCAACAGGTTGAAGAAGGAAGTTCTTGCTAGGTGTATTGGAAATGTGCTTGTAATCAAATATTTATTTCTGATAATGAAAAAAATCTCCCAAATCAGACGGGAGGATTGGAAGTAGATTGCTAGTGGACCCATAAACAAACCAGGATAAAATCCTTGAACATGTTCTCTTTCCCTATCTCTTTTATGATTCTGTCTTTACATGTTTTATGTGTTTAATTGCATTATGTAATTGGTGCTTATTTTTGTTAATCTGTGAATAATCAAGAATTAATTTAAGACAATAAAGATTAGAAATCATGACTATTTTAATAGGAAGAAAAGTCCGTTTTTTCATAGATTCAAGAACTAGTATAATCAATTAATGAGCTAACTATAATCGATTAAATCAACTGTCATTAATTGATTAACCCTGTTATTAATCGATTCACTACATCAACTGTGTATTTTAGGCATAAATCGGAAAGCGGGATTGGTGATCTGCTACACCTATTCACCCCCCCCCTCTAGGTGTGTCTTACCTTACTGGAACCTAACAAATATTACATGCATTTGCGATAGAAAAGTTCATTATATCGTACTTTCCATATAACGTACGAAAACTCCCTCCTGAAAATCCAAAAAAACATTTTTTCCATTTCTTTTCTATTTTTCAAAAAAATCTCCCAAATCAGACGGGAGGACTGGAAGTAGATTGCTAGTGGACCCACAAACAAACTAGGATAAAATCCTTGAGCATGTTCTATTTCCCTATCCCTTTTATGATTCTGTCTTTACATGTTTTATGTGTTTAATTGCATTCTGTAATTGGTGCTTATTTTTGTTAATCTGTGAATAATCAAGAATGAATTTATCGAGTAGGAAACTTTTTGTGGTTGTATCCAATGATTTTAACATTTTATTGATGCAACATTTGGTTGCTTTCTCAAATTTAACATGAATTTCCATATCTACCATGTTTGGTTGTTACCGTTGTGTGTGGTGCATCATTAGGGGAAATTCGGGCTCTTTGCATAGTATTTTGATAAATTCTAATTTTTTCATAACTAATGAAGTGTTTATCAAAATTGAAAAAATATTATTCCCTTTGGGGTAAAACCTTTTTTCCATTTCTTTTACATTTTGAAGTTTTATTATCAATTTTTCTTGAATTTTTCTTGTTCAGTTAAATCAGTTAGGCTTTGAATTTTTGATAATCCTTTTGTGGTTGTGTCCTTTGATTTTAGGATATTATTGATGCTAAGTTTTTGTTTTTCAATCAAATATAACAAGAATTTTCAATTCTACCCTCTATGGTTGTTACTGTTGCACATAGTTCAAAACTAGGGGAAAGTCGAGCATGAATTTTTGTGTGGTTGTTTCCTATGATTTTAGGATGTTATTGATGCAAAATTTGTTGTTTACTCAAATTTAACATGAATTTTGATTTCTGCCATGTTTCGTTGTTAATGTTGCGTGTGGTGTATCACCACGGGAAATTCGGGCTCTTTGCATAGTGTTTTGATAAATTCTATTTTTGGCATAACTTTTGAATTGTTTATCTAAATTGGACAAATATTATATGAATTTGGGGTAGAATAATCCATTCAATGGGTCTTTCCATACAACGTTTGAAAACTCCCTCTTGAAAAATCCATTCTATCGGACTTTCCATACTACGTCTGAAAACTCACTCATGAAAATCCAATTCTTTTTCCCTTTCTTTTCTATTTTTGAAGTTTTATATTGAATTTTTCTTGTTCAGTTAAATTAGTTAGGATTTGAATTTTTTCTAGAAACATTTTGTGGTTGTGTCTTGGTTGTTATTGATGCATTGTTTTGGTTGTTCACTCAAATATAAAATGATTTTCAATTCTACCCTCTATTATTGTTACCGTTGTATGTAATGAACGACTAGGGGAAATTCGATCATGAAAATTTTTGTGGTTGTTTCCTATTATTTTAGGATGTTGTTGATGCAAAACTTTAGTTTTTTACTCAAATTTAACATCAATTTCCATTTTTGCCCTGTTTAGTTGTTACTCTTGCATGTGGCGCATCACCGCGGGAAATACGGATTCTTTGCATAATAATTACATTAATTCTATTTTTGGCATAACTATTGAACAATTTATCATAATTGGACAAATATTAATGCATTTGGGGTTGAAAAGTCCATTATATCAGACTTTCCGTACTACGTCTACAAACTCCTTCCTAAAAATCCAATTGATTTCTCTTTTCTTTCGTATTTTTGAAGTTTTATATTGAATTTTGCTTGTAAATTTAAATAAGTTAGGATTTGAATTTTTTCTAGAAACATTTTAGGGTTGTGTCTCATGTGTTTAGGATGTTATTGATGCATAGTTTTGGTTGTTCACTCAAATATAACATGAATTTCCAATTCTACCCTCTGTGGTAGTTATTGTAGCACATAGTGCATGACTAGGGGAAATTCGGACATGAAACTTTTTCTGGTTGTTTCCTATTATTTTTGGATGTTATTGATGCAAAGTTTTGGTTGTTTACTCAAATTTAACATCAATTTTCATTTATGCCCAATTTGGTTTTTACTATTGCATGTGGTGCATCACCAAGTGAAATTTGGGCTCTTTGCATAGTATTTTGATAACTTTGGCATAACTATTGAATTTTTTATTAGAATTGGACAATTATTAATGTATTTTGGGTAGAATAATCCATTCTATCGGACTTTCCATACTACGTCGGAAAACTCCCTCATGAAAATCCAAAAGAAAAACCTTTTTCCCAGTTCTTTTCCATTTTTGAAGTTTTATTACAAAATTTTCTTCAATATTTCTTGTTTAGTTAAATCGCCTAGGCTTTGAATTTTAGCTAGAAAACTTGTGTGGTTGTTGTGAAGAAGATCTTTGCTCCTGACCTTGGCATAGTTTTGATGAAGACACCAACATCACCAAAACGAAGAAAAGGAAGAATACTTATGAAGACAAAGCTTCAAAACAAATAGTCTAAGTCTAAATAGGTACTTCTATCCTATACAATTGATTATACAATAGTAGTAATGCTCAAACTATTTTTAAAAGAAAATTGCAACACTTCAAAATACTTAAAACAATTTTCAAAAATAGTGTGTAACGGGTTCCTGCATCTAAGTAACAGGTTACGTGTGTGAGAAAAGAGTTATGCAACTTAAAACTGATCAGAGTAATCCATTACTATCTTTGAGTAACAAATTACCAGTTTTAATGAAGTTGGGTAATCGATTACGCACTTGTTGTAATTGATTACTCTAAATTGAATTTAAATGCCCAATGGACAGAACATTTGGGTAATTGATTATCCACTGGTTGTAATCGATTACTGAGTGATGTTGCATCAGATTTCAAATTTCAAAATGAAAGGTTTTCATCCCAAACGAAATGTCTTCACTCCAATCCATTCCTACCTTTTCATAGAGGCACTATGGGTGATTGGAAAGTCTATTTAAAGACATTGAATCTCACAACACAAACACACAACTCTCATACAAATTTTAAAAGCTCTTACACAGATTCTGAAATTATTTTCTGCACTTTTGGCAACTAGTTCTTAAATTTCACAGTTGATTTTTATGAGTTGCTTAAAAGTAAAGTATTTCAGGTTTACCAACTTACAAAGAGCATTATTACTAAGTATACAAAAGAGTTGATTGGATTGCAAGTTACATTACTTTCAAACTTGTAAAGGCAATTGCACCATTGTTGTACATTCTTCATTATTATTGCAGAATACTTTCTTTCACAATGGTGTGATAAGAAAGGGGATTAGAATCAGTTGGAAAGGTGTTTTTCCAAGAGTGAATAAGGATTAGGGAGTGTGTAAGGTACATAGAGGTCTCGGATTGAGATATTATAATTGCAACTCATAATCTTTAGTGGAAAAATCTCTTGTGTTGCAAGAGTACTGGACGTAGCCTTCCGAGGACAAGAAGGTGAACCAGTATAAAAATTCTTGTGCATTCTCTTCTCCGGCCCAAAGATATTTCAAAACCAATTTTTCCATAAATAATTCTTTTTTCCATAAATAATTCTTTTTTCCATTTCTTTTCCATTTTTGAAGTTTTATTACGAAATGTTCTTCAATATTTATTGTTTAGTTAAATCGCCTAGGCTTTGAATTTTATCTAGAAAACTTGTGTGGTTGTTGTGAACAAGATATTTGCTCATGACCTTGACACAGTTTTGATGAAGACACCAACATCACCAAAACGAAGAAAAAGAAGAATACTTATGAAGACAAAGCTTCAAGACAAATAGTCTAAGTCTAAATAGGTACTTCTATCCTATACAATTGATTATACAATAGTAGTAATGCTCAAACTATTTTTAAAAGAAAATTGAAACACTTCAAAATACTTAAAACAATTTTCAAAAATAGGGTGTAACAGTTTCCTGCATCTAAGTAACAGGTTACATGTGTGAGAAAAGAGTTATGCAACTTAAAACTGATCAGAGTAATCTATTACTATCTTTGAGTAACAAATTATAAGTTTTAATGAAGTTGAGTAACCGATTACCCACTTGTTGTAATCGATTACTCTAAATCGAATTTAAATGCCCAATGGACAAAACATTTGGGTAATCCATTATCCACTGGTTGTAATCGATTACTGAGTGATGTTGCATCAGATTTCAAATTTCAAAATGAAAGGTTTTCATCCCAAACGAAATGTCTTCACTCCAATCCATTCCTACCTTTTCATAGAGGCACCATGGGTGATTGGAAAGTCTATTTAAAGACATTGAATCTCACAACACAAACACACAACTCTCATACAAATTTTAAAAGCTCTTACACAGATATTGAAATTATTTTCTGCACTTTTGGCAACTAGTTCTTAAAGTTTCAAAGTTGATTTTTCTTACGTTGCTTAAAGTAAAGTGTTTCAAGTTTACCAACTTATAAAGAACATTATTACTAAGTATACAAAGAGTTGACTGGATTGCAAGTTATATTACTTTCAAACTTGTAAAGGCAATCTGCCATTGTTGTACATTCTTCATTTCTAATACTTTCTTTCACAATGGTGTGATAAGAAAGGGGATTAGAATCAGTTGGAAAGGTGTTTTTCCAAGAGTGAATAAGGATTAGGGAGTGTGTAAGGTACATAGAGATCTCAGGTTGAGATATTATAATTGCAACTCATAATCTTTAGTGGAAAAATCTCTTGTGTTGCAGGAGTACTGGACGTAGCCTTCGGTCGACAAGAAGGTGAACCAGTATAAAAATTCTTGTGTATTCTCTTCTCCGGCCCAAAAATATTTCAAAACCAATTTTTCCATAAATAATTCTTTTTTGATGCAAATCTCATCAAATAAAATATATTGTATATGGATTTGATTAGGCTGCATGTCTTTCTTTAAGAATAATTAAATCTTTAAGGGGTTCAATTTTTACTGAAATTTGATCAAGTGTAAATTGAGGGATTGCAATCTCAATTTCAAAATCAAGTAAATTAAATATCAAATTGATTGCGGTTAGACTTTTAAATAATAACCAAATAAATGTTTTTTGGCCCAACACATAAAATTCAATCTCAACTTGAATTTCGAAAGGGAGTTTAAATGAATTTATTTATATTTAATGGAGTTTATTTCAATTCCCTCACAAAAATTGTTCCCAAAAATAAAAAGATAATTTTGAAAAGATTATTTAATGGATGATTAATAACTGCATGATGACTTATATTCAATCCATTTTTCATTTTATTTAAAGGGAAAATGGAAAAAATAATTAAGTGGCAAGTCAATTATTAGCTAGAATCAATTCTTTAAAAATGTTACTATTGCATATTTCATTAATTTTCATGTATATGGTAAGAATAGGAAGAAAAATATTTTTTACGACCCCGCAAAAATAAAACAATGCTTTTATAAGTTTTTCATGAAAATGAAACCCAATTCTAGTTTTTTTAGAGTAAAAAGTTATTATTCCTATACTTATGTAGGTTAAAATAATTTTAGACTTTCTAAGAAAAATTGTTTGGGCATTTTTACCGTAAAATGACATTTGTAAGGGTCCCAAAATAGAAAATATATTGTAAATTGGTTTTGGAATTATTTGTTATTTTCAATTTTCAAATATTGTGCCATAATTATGAAAATCAAATATTTGAAATTCTTTTTAATAGTAAATATTAGGTTTCCTTTTTTCTCTCCGTTGAATTAATTAGGAGATTGCATTTGATTTAAAAATGTGTTAAAATACCTAACTTATGAATAGAATGCTTCACTACCAAACCAAAGGGGGGAAGTTGAGAAAAAATCCAAGAAGTGCCCAAACCATTTTTTCTTTCCTAAAGGATCCACAATCTCAAAAATCTCTCATACACCTAAAATCCATATCATCCACAACAACCTCAAAATCCCCCACCCATCAACTCACTCATCAATTTTCTCATCCACCTTTCACTCACCCACAAATCCATAAAAAATTTAATCCGAAAAATCCTTTCATCCATCATCTATTTCTAATAACCCTCAACATCCAAAAGTACTCATATCATCCACAACAACCTCAAAATCTGTCATTCACGACAACCTGAAAATCTCTTATACACAATAACCCAAACATCATTCAACAAAATCCATTCAAACCCTCAACATCCAAAAGTACCCATACCATCCATTATAATCCAAAAATCTTCCACACAACACACTAAAAAAGACCAGAGCAAAAACCATAAAAATGCAAGATCCCCAACACTACCAAAGCTTCTTTGTTTTCTCTCTCGCTTAAACACTTTTGATTGCAATCCTGTTTTGGAATCTGGTTTCATCATAGTAGACATTAGGCCGACATGATTTGTTGAAATCCAAGTGGGCATCGACTTCAGCCTTGGAGTCAATACAAGTACACAATTTCAACCCTTGAAATTTTGTTTCTATCCTTTTACGTCTTTCCATTAATAATTAGCATAACAATAATTTTAATACATTTACCATAATGATATATAAAGTATGCAATTGGATTATTTGTTAATTTATTTTGAAATTCCATTTTTCTTATAATTACATAAAATTATAAATCGTTTAATACAAGACTATGTTAAATATGTTAATCCCAATTTTAAGGTATGTTTCGGTATTGGACGTAAGGGCTAGACTTCACTTTCCTAAAATTAATATGGTTAATTATATTTCTACATCCGAAAAAGAGCTTTTTTATTTACAAAAAATTCAAAAGTCGGAATTTATTAACCAAATTTTAATATGAGATGTGGTATCTGACGTAGGGTTATGCTTCGCTCATTTTAAAGGAAAAAATCTAATTTAAAAGTTTTAAGAAATAAAATTAACCCAACCAACAAACGTTTTTCTACCCAAAGACTTAAGAACTACATAGTCTTAATTCACAAAAAGGGATACGTAGGACAAAGATCACTCTTGTCAGACATAATAATAAAAAGTATTTCTTTTTTTGTAAAAATATAATAATAAAACAATTAATAATACAGGCAATATATTTGATTACCGTTAAAACGAGCTACTGCGGTGCTAATACCTTCCCTAGTGTGTAATCGACTCCCGAACCTCGATATGAAAGTCCAAGGCCCAATTCGATTGGGCCAAAAGATTTTGCTACATTTTTTACTATTTAAAATGTAGTGGTGTCTGTCATGAGGCCATGCAGCCAAAAATCGGGGCTCGATAACACGTAGTGCATGACTAGGGGAAAGTCGGGCGTAAAACTTTTTGTGGTTGTATCTTATTATTTTAGGATTTTATTGATGCAATGTTTATTTGTTTTCTCAAATTTAACATGAATTTCAAGTTCTGCCCTATTTGGTTGTTACCGATGCGTGTGGTGCATCACCTGGGAAATTCGGGCTCTTTGATAGTATTTTGATAAATTCTATTTTTGGCATTACTATTGAACTGTTTATCCGAATTGGACAAATATTATTGCATTTGGGGTAGAATAATCCATTCTATAGGATGTTCCATACTACGTGTAAAAAACTCCCTCCAAAAAATCTAAAATAATAATTTTTTTCAATTTCTTTTCTGTTTTTGAAGTTTTATATTGAGTTTTTCTTGTTTCGTTAAATCAGTTAGAATTTGAATTTTTGATACAAATGTTTCGTGATAGTTTCCTGTGATTTTAGGATGTTATTGATGCAAAGTTTTGGTTTTTCACTCAAATATAACATGGATTTCTAATTATACCCTTTATGGTTGATATTGTTGCATGTAGTGCATCACAATGGAAAATTCGGGCATTAAATTTTTTGTGGTTCTTTCCTGTGATTTTAAGACGTTATTGATACAAAGTTTTGGTTGTATACTCAAATTTAACATGAATTTCCATTTTTGCCTTGTTTGGTTGTTGTTATTGCATGTGGTGCATCACTAGGGGAAATTTGGGTTCCTTGCATAGTATTTTGGTAAATTCTATTTTTGGCATAATTTTTGACATGTTTCTCAGATTTAGACAAATATTACATGCATTTGGGGTAGAAAATTCCCTTCTACCGGACTTTCGACACTACTTCTCAAAACACCCTCTTAAAAATCGAAAAAAATATTTTTCCCATTTCTTTTCTATTTTGGAAGTTTTATATTCAATTTTTCTTGAATATTTCATGTTTAGTTAAATCAGTTAGAAATTTCATTTTTTCAGGAAACCTTTTTTCTAGAAACCTTTTATTAGGATGTTATTGATGCAATGTTTAGGTTGTTTGCTCAAATTTAACATGAATTTTCAGTTCTGCCTTTTATCAGAATTGGACAAGTATTATGTGCATTTCGAGTAGAAAAACCCATTCTATCGGACTTTCCATACTTCGTCAGAGAACTGCCTCCAAAAAATCCAAAAAAAAACGACCCATTTTTCTATTTCATTTATACTTTTGATGATTTATTTTGAACTTTTCTTTTTAAGTAAAATCAGTTAGGCTTTGAATTTTTGCTAGAAACTTTTTGTGGTTGTGTTCTATGATTTTAGGATGTTATAGATGCAATTATTTGGTTGTTCAATCAAATATAACATGAATTTCCAATTCTACCCTCTATGGTTATTATTGTTGGATGTAGTTCATGACAAGGGGAAATTCGGGAATGAAAGTTTTTGTAGTTGTTTACTTTGATTTTACGATGTTAGTGATGCAAAATTTTGGTTGTTTACTCAAATTTATCATCAATTTCCATTTTTGCGCTATTTTGTTGTTAGTGTTGCATGTGGTGCAACACCAGGTGAAATTCGGGCTCTTTGCATAATATTTTGGTAAATTCTATTTTAGGCATAAATTCTAAATTGTTTATCAAAATTTGAAAAATATTATACACATTTGGGATTGAAGAATCCATTGTATCGGACATTCCATGGTACGTCTGAAAATCCAAAAAATCCCATTTTCCCATGTCTTTTATAGTTTTGAAGTTTTATTTTGAATTGTTCTGGATACTTCTCGTGGTTGTGTCCAATGATTTTAGGATGTTATTGATGCAAAGTTTTGGTTGTTCACTCAAATATAACATGAATTTCCAATTCTACCCTTTGTGGTTGTTATTGTTGCACATAGTGAATGACTAGGGGAAATTCGGGAATGAAACTTTTTGTCATTGTTTCCTATGATTTTTGGATGTTATTGATGCAAATGTTTGGTTGTTTTCTCAAATTTAACATGAATTTCCGTTTCTTCCCTGTTCGGTAGTAAGTGTTGGATGTGGTGCATCACGAGGGGAATTTCAGACTCTTTCCTTAATATTTTGATAAATTCTATTTTTGGCATAACTTTTGAACTATTTATCAGAATTGGAGGAATATTATATGCATTTGGGGTAGAAAAGTTTGTTTTATCGGACTTTACATACTACGTCTAAAAACTCCCTACTGGAAATCCAAACTAAAATTTTGATCCATTTCTTTTCTCTTTTTGAAGTTTTATTTGAAATTTTTCGTGATTTTTTCTTGTTCAGTTAAATCTGTTAGGCTTTCAAATTTTGACAGAAACTTTTGGTGGTCGTGTCCTGTGATTTTAAGATGTTATTGATGCAAATTTTTGGTTGTTCACTCATATATAACATGAGTTTCCAATTCTATCCTCTATGGTTGTTACTATTGCAAGTAGTGCATGACTAGGGGAAATTCAGGCATGAAAACTTTTATGGTTGTTTCCTATGATTTTAGGATGTTATTCATCCAATGTTATTGTTGTTTACTCAAATTTAACATGAATTTCCATTTTTGTCATGTTTGGCTGTTTTTGTTGCATGTGGTGCATCACTAGCGGAAATTCAGTCTCTTTGAATAATATTTTGATAAATTGTATATTTGGCATAACTTTTGAACTATTTATCAAAATTGGACAAATATTATATGCATTTGGGGTATCAAGATCCATTTTGTCGAACATTCCATACTACGTCTAAACATTCCCTCCTGAAAATCCAAAAAAATCATTTTTCTCCATTAGTTGTTCACTCAAATATAACATGAATTTCCAATTCTATCCTCTCTGGTTGTTACTATTGCATGACTAGGGGAAATTCGGGCGTGCAATGTTTTGTGGTTGTTTGCTATGAATTCAGGATTTTATTAATGCAAAGTTTTGGTTGTTCGCTCAAATTTAACATGAATTTCCATTTTTGCCTTGTTTGGTTGTTACTGTTGCATATGGTGCATCAACAGTGGAAATTCGGGCTCTTTGCATAGTATTTTGATAAATTCTATTTTTCGCATAACTTTTGAACTGCTTATCATAAGTGGCGAAATATTTTTTGCATTAGGGGAAGAAAAATAAATTCTATCGGACTTTCCTGAAAATCCAAAAAACCGTTTTTTACATTTCTTTGTGGTTGTTTCATACGATTTTAGGATGTTATTAACACAAAGATTTGGTTGTTTTAAAAAATTTAACATGAATTTCAATTTGTTTCCTATTTGGTTGTTACTATTGCATATGGCGCATCACCAGGGAAAATTCGGGCTCTTTGCATTGTATTTTTATAAAATTTTAATTTTGGCATAACTTTTGAACTATTTAACAGAATTGGACATATATTATTTGCACCTAGGGTAGAAAAATACATTCTATCGGACTTTCCATACTACGTTTGAATACTCCCTCCTAAAAATCTTAGAAAATCCTCTGTTGTGTCCTCTAATTTTAGGATGTTATTGATGCACAGTTTTGTTTGTTCACTCAAATATAACATGAATTTACAATTCTACCCTTTATAATTGTTATTGTTGCATGTAGTGCATGTCTAGAGGAAATTCGGGAATAAAAATATTTGTAGTTGATTCCTATGTTATAGGATATTATTGATGTAAAGTTTTGGTTATTTACTCAAATTTACCATGAATTTCCATTTCTGCATTGTTTGGTTGTTACTGTTGCATGTGGTTCATCACTTGGGGAAATTTTGGCTTTTTGCACAGTATTTTCATAAATTCTATTTTTGGCCTAAATTTTAAATTGTTTATCATAATTGGACAAATATTTTATGCATTTGGGGTAGAAAAATGCATTCTATTTTCCATACTACATATGAAATCTCCGTCCTGATAATCCAAAAAAAAACATTTTTCTATTTTTGAATTTTTATGTTGGATTTTCTTGAATTTTCTAGGTTAGTTATTCTTGAAATCTCCCTCCTGATAATCCAAAATGTTCAGTTAAATCAGTTAGGCTTTGATTTTTTGGTAGAAACTTTTTGTGGATGTGTCATGTCATTTTAGGATGTTATTGTTGCAATGTTGTGTTGTTCAAACATGTATAACATGAATTTCCAATTCTACCCTCTGTTTTTATTATTGTTGGACATAATGGACGACTAGGGGAAATTTGGACATGACACTTTTTGTGGTTGTTTTCTATCATTTTAGGATGTTATTGATGTAAATTTTTTGGTTGTTTACTCGAATTTAACATGAATTGCCATTGTTGCCCTATTTGGTTGTTACTTTTGCATGTGGTGCATCACTAGGGGAAATTCAGACTCTTTGCGTAGTATTTTGATAAATTCTATTTTTTTACATAACTTTTGAGTTGTTTATCAGAATTGGACAAATATTATATGCATTTGGGGTAGAAAAATGCATGCTATCGGACTTTCCGTACTACTTCAAAAATCTGCCACCTGAAAATTCAAAGAAAATACTTTTTCCATTTTTTTTCTATTTATCAAGTTTTATTTTATTTTTTTCTTGATTTTTTCTTGTTTAGTTAAATCAGTTAGGCTTTGAATATTTTTTAGAAACTTTTTGTGGTTGTGTTTGGTGATTTTTGAAAGTGCAAAGTGTCAAGGATAGCACTAGCATGTCTTTGCCTATGTTTTGATGACGACAAGGGTTTAACAAAGCTTGAAGATGGCTCAACATTCAATAGGCCTTATGCTCATTTGGTCATGTCTAGACAAGGATATA
>NC_032021.1:15577987-15606068 GCF_001865875.1 Lupinus angustifolius
AGTATAGGTTAGGTAAACCTAGATCCTAATCTCTTAAGCCATCTTGATTGAACTATCATATTCATGAGATACATCATCTAGTTGATTATATGTTCATACATCAATCATACATGTTATATGTGCATATTAGGCATAATATCATTGGTAAAGCATGTATGTTTATTGTGCATAACATATGAGAAGTTTTCCATTTGAAACATATGCATAAATGTCCCAGTTAATCGATTAACGTGGTAACTTAATCGATTAACCTAACTGATTTTTTGTTGAATAAGTGTTTTCCGTTTTAACTGATTTCTGTGTCTTTCTGTTGGCCCGTTAATCGATTAAATGGAAGTCTTAATCGATTAACTAGTCTGTTATGTGTTGTAACTGAAATATGTTTTTGTTGTTGTAACTGTTTAACTATTTTTGTAACGGATGAAACCACTTATTCTCCATGCTATAAATACGAGGCGTCACTCAGAAACCCATAGTGTTGCATTTTATTGTATAGGGCTATTTAGAGAGCATTTTTGCATACGTGTTTTACTATTTTTCTGCAAGAGAGTTGCATGTGTGAGAAGAGAAATTATGTTGTTTCTACTATAACATGTTTTCTGTTTTTGCATAGTTTCATATCCATTCTAATATTGCTCACATCATCATGCATTAGATTTTGATAGAAATAACTCATTTGTATACTGATATTGATTAACTCACTTTTATATTGATGGCTTAAGTGATTAGAATAAATCTTTGAGTCTTTATCTTGTAATATTTTAAGCATTTATGTGCTTAGTATACCTTGCTTTTAACGTGTTTTTGTGAAGTCTGGATTTGTCTCTTGGTGTGAGATCACCACAGAGATTGAAGTTCTTCACCAAGGCAAGGAGGTCTTGATTTGAGGATAAGATTCTTGGCTGGGGCTAGTTCACGAGAAAGGTTTTCTGAAGAGGCGAAAGGGTATAGTCAAACCAGGTTTTAGTGATCCTAGATTTCAAGAAGAGAGCGTCCTTGTGCTTGTAATTGAATTGGTATTTGTATCTTTACTTCAATATTGTGAAGAAATAAAATCTCCCTGATCCATAAGGGGTGGCTTGGATGTAGTTTGGAGTGGACCTCAAACGAACCAGGATAAAAATCCTTTTTGCACTGTTCTTTCTTTCTTTATCTTTCTTATGTTTCTTGCCATGATAAATTGAATATGTAATTGAAAAGTTAGATATCTCTTCACTGCCATATACTTAATATTTGTGCATAAAAATATTTGAAATATATATGTTCAATTGTGTTTTAATCACTATGAAATTTGCCTGTTTTGTCATTATGTTATGCACAATAGTTAATCAATTAAACCCGGCTGTTAATCGATTAACTGGACTATTTTTCCAGCAGTTGGGTTTTTGATCAAGAAGCGGTAATTGTTAACCGCTACACCTATTCAACCTGCCCCTTCTAGGTGTTCCTAGACCACTGATACCTGACAACTTTAGGATGTCATTGCTGCAAAGTTTTGATTGTTCTCTCAAATATATCATGAATTTCCAAACCTATCTTCGATGGTTGTTATTGTTGCACATAGTCCATGACGAGGGGAAATTCTGGAATGAAACTTGTTGTGGTTGTTTCCTTTGATTTTAGGATGTTATTGATGCAATGATTTAGTTGTCTATACAATTTAAACATGAATTTCCATTTCTGCCCTGTTTGGTTATTACTATTGCATATGGTGCATCACCAAGGGAAATTCGGGCTCTTTGCATAGTATAATGCTAAATTATATTTTTGGCATAACTTTTGAATGGTTTATCAGAATTGTACAAATATTATATTCAATTGGGGAACAAAAATCCATCCGATCTGACTTTCCATACTACGTCTGAAAACTCCCTCCAGAAAATCCAAAAAAACCCTTTGTCAATTTCTTTTCTATATTTGAAGATTTTTTTATTTTTTCTTGAATTGTTCTTGGTTAGTTAAATGAGTTAGGCTTTGAATATTTTCTAGATACTTTTTGTGGTTGTGTCTTGTGATTTTAGGATGTTATTGATGCAATGTTTTGGTTCTTCTCTCAAATATATCATGAATTTCCAATTCAACCCTCTATGGTTGTTACTATTGCACGTAGTGTATGACTAGGGGAAATTTGGGAATGAAACTTTTTGTGGTTGTTTCCTTTGATTTTAGGATGTTATTAATTCAATTTATGATTTTCCATTTCTTTTCAATTTATGATGTTTTATTTTGAATTTTTAATGTTCAGTTAAATCAGTTAGGCTTTCAATTTTTGGTAGAAACTTTTTGTAGTTGTGTATATTCATTTTAGGATGTTCTTGTTGCAAAGTTTTGGTTGTTCACTCATATATAACATGAATTTCCAATTCTACCCTCTGTTTTATAATTGGTGCTCGTAGTGCATGACTTGGGGAAATTCAGGCATGAAACTTTTTGTGGTTGTTTCCTATGATTTTAGGATGTTATAAATGCATAGTTTTGGTTGTTTACTCAAATTCAACATGAATTTCCATTTCTGCCATGTTTGGTTGTTACTTTTGAATGTGGTGCATCACTAGGGGAAATTCGGACTCTTTGAATAGTATTTTGATAAATTCTATTTTTGGCATAACTTTTGAGTTGTGTATCAGAATTGAACAAATATTAAATGCACTTAGGGTAGAAATACACATTCTATCGTACTTTCCATTCTACGTCAGAAAAATCGCAGCTGAAAATCCAAAGAAAACCCTTTTTCCATTTCTTTTCTATTTATAAAGTTTTATTTTGATATTTCTTGTTCAATTAAATCAGGTAGGCTTTGAATATTTGCAAGATACTTTTTGTGGCAGTGTCCTATGATTTTAGGATGTTATTGAGGCAAGGTTTTGGTTTTCCTAAAAAATATATCTTGAATTTCCAATTCCACCCTCTTTGGTTGTTGCTATTGCACGTAGTGCACGACTATGGGAAATTTGGGAATGAAAATTTTTCTGGTTGTTTCCTTGGATTTTTGGATGTTATTAATTCAATTTTTGGTTATTTACTCAAATTTAACATAAATTTCCATTTCTCCCCTATTTGGTTGTTAGTGGTGTATCACTAGGGGAAACTCGGGCTCTTTACATAGTATTCTGATAAATTCTTTTTTTGGCATAACTTTTAAACTATATATTAGAATTGGACAAATATTATATCCATTTGGGGTAGAAAAAACCAATCTAACAGTCTGTTAATACTATGTCAGAAAACTCCATCGTGAAAATCCAAAAAAATCCTTTTTGATTCCATTTCTTTTGTAATTTTTAAATTTTATTTTGTTGTGTCCTATGATTTTAGGATGTTATTGATGCAAAGTTTTGGTTGTTCACTTAAATTTTGCTTGAATTTCCATTTCTGCCCATTTTGGTTGTTATTGTTGCATGTGGTGGTGCGTCCCTAGGGGAAATTCGAGTCTTCGGATAGTATTTTGTTCATTTTCATTTTTGACATAACTTTTGAACTGTTTATCAGAATTGGATAAATATTATATGCATTTGGGCTAGAAAAATCCATGTTATTGGACTTTCTATACTATGTTTGAAAAGTCCCAATTGAAAATCCAAAAAAAAAAAAAACAAAACTCGTTTTTCAATTTGTTTTCTATTTTTGAAGTTTTATTTTGATTTTTTCTTACATTTTTTGTTCAGTTAAATCAGTTAGGCTTTGAATATTTGCTAGATACTTTTTGTGGTTGTTTGCTGTGATTTTAGGATGTTATTGATGAATTACCAATTCTCACCCTCTATGGTTACTACTGTTGCACGTAGTGCATGAGTAGAGGAAATCCAGGAATGAAACATTTTGTGGCTATTTCCTATGATTTTAGGATGTTATTGATGCAAAGTCTTGGTTCTTTACTGAAAGTTAACATGAATTTCCATTCCTTTCCTGTTAGGTTGTAATTGTTGCATGTGGTGCATCACTCGTGGAAATTTAGGGTCTTTGCATAGTATTTTGAAAAACATTTATATTTGGCATAACTTTCGATTTGTTTACCAGAATTGGACAAATATTATATGCATTTTGGGTATAAAAATCCATTATATCACACTTTCCATACTATGTTTGAAAACTACCACTAGAAAATCCAAAAAAAAAAACATTTTTCCATTTCATTTATATTTATGAAGTTTTCTTGAATTTATACTATAAACTTTTTGTGGATGTGTCCTGCCATTTTAGGATGTTATTGTTGCAAATTTTGGTTGTTCACGAAAATATAACATGAATGTCATATTCTACCCTTTGTGGTTGTTACTGTTGCACGTAGTCCATGACTAGGGCAAGTTCAGGCATGAATCTTTTCGTGGTTGTTTCCTATGATTTTGGCATAACTTTAGAGTTGTTTATCAAAATTGGACTCATATTTTATGCATTTAGGGTAGAAAAATGCATGTTATCGAACTTTCCATACTACGTTAGAAAACTCCCACCTGAAAATCCAAAAACACCATTTTTCCATTTCTTATCTATTTTTAAAGTTCTATTTTGATTTTTTCTTGTTTAATTAAATTAGTTAGGCTTTATATTTTTGTTAAAATCTTTGTGGTTGTGTCCTGCGATTTAAGGATGTTATTGATGCAATGTTTTGATTGTTCTCTCAAATTAATCATGAAATTCCAATTCTACTCTATGTGGTTGTTATTGTTGCACATAGTGCATGACTAGGGTAAATTCGGAAGTGAAACGTTTTCTGGTTGTTTCCTTTGATGTTAGGATGTTATTGATGCAATGTTTTTGTTATGTTACTTAAATTTAACATGAATTTCTATTTATGCCCTTTTTGGTTGTTACTGTTTGACGTGGTGCATCACTAGGGGAAATTCGGGCTCTTTGCTTGTTATTTTGATAAAAAAAAATTTTGGCATAACTTTTGAACTGTATATCAGAATTGGACAAATATTATATGCATTTTTGGTAAAAAAATCCATTCTATAAGACTTTCCATACTATGTCTGAGAACACCCTCTAGATAATCCAAAAAACCATTTTTCCATTTGTTTTCAATTTATGAAGTTTTATTTTGAATTTTTAATTTTCACTTAAATTAGTTAGGCTTTGAATTTTTTGTAGAAACTTTTTGTGGATTTATCCAGACATTTTAGGATGTTATTGTTACAAAGTTTTGGTTGTTCAATCGTATATAACATAAATTTCCAATGATTTTAGGATGTAATAGATGCATAGTTTTGTAGTTGTTTCCAATGATTTTAGGATGTTCAGGAATGAAACTTTTTGTACGTGTTTCCTATGAGTTTAGGATGTTATAGATGCATAATTATGGTTGTTTACTCAAATTTAACATGAATTTCCATTTCTACCATTTCTGGTTGTTAGTGTTGCATGTGGTGCATCACTAGGGGAAATTTGGACTCTTTGAATAGTATTTTGATAAATTCTATTTTTGACATAACTTTTGTGTTGTTTATCAGAATTCGACAAATATTCTAAGCATTTGGGTTAGAAAAATCCATTCTATCAGAATTTCCATATTATGGCAGAAAAATCCCACCTGAAAATCCAAAGAAACCCCTTTTTCCATTTCTTTTGTAGATAACTTTTGTGGTTGTGTCCTATGATTTTAGGATGTTATTGATGCAAATTTTTGGTTGTTCACTCAATTGTAACATAAATTTCCAATTCTACCCTCAATGGTTGTTACTATTGCACGTAGTGCATGACTAGGGGAAATTCTAGCACAAAATGATTTGTGGTTGTTTTCTTATGACTTTTGGAAGTTATGGATGCAATGTTTTGGTTGTTTACTCAAATTTAACATGACTATCCATCTCTTCCCTATTTGATTGTTACTGTTGCATGTTGTGCACAACTAGGGGAAATTTGGGCTCTTTGCATAGTATTTTAATAAATTCTATTTTTTGCATAACTTTTGAACTATTTATCAGAATTAGACAAATATTATATGCAATTGGGGAAGAAATCTCCATTCTATCTTACTTTCCATACTACGTCTGAAAATACCCTCCTGAAAATAATAAAAACCCTTTTTTCTATTTATTTTTTATTTTCGAAGTTTTATTTTGAATTTTGCTTGTATTTTTCTTGTTGAGTTAAATCAGTTAGGTTGTCCACTCAAATATAACATGAAAATTCAATTCTACCTTTTGTGGTTGTTAATATGGCACATAATACATGATTAGGGGAATGTCGTGCATCGTACTATGATTTTGGATATTATTAATGCAAAGTTTTGGTTTTTTACTGAAATTTATAATGAACTTCCATTGCTTCCCTATTCGATTGCTATTGTTGCATGTGGTGTATCACGAGGGAAAATTCAGGCTCTTTGCATAGTATTTCTATAAATTCTATTCTTGGCATAATTTTGGAACTGTTTATCATAATTGGAAAAATATTATATGCATTTCGGGTAGAATAATCCATTCCATTAGACTTACCATACTACGTGTGAATAATCCCTCCAGATTTTAAAAAATCTTTTTTTCATTTCTTTTCTATTGTTGAAGCTTAATTTTGAATTTTTCTTTTTTAGTTAAATCAGTTAGCCTTTGAATAGAAACGTTCTGTGGTTGCGTCTCGTGATTTTAGGATTTTATTGATGACAAGTTTTGCTTGTTCACTCAAAACTTTTAGGATTTTATTGATGCAAATTTCCTATTCTACCCTCTTTGGTTGTTACTCTTGCACATAGTTCATGACTAGGGAAATTCAGGCATGAATCTTTTTGTTGTTGTTTCCAATGATTTTAGGAAGTTATTGAAGCAATGTATTGGTAGTTTACTCAAATTTAACATGAATTTCCATTTCAGACCTATTTGGTCGTTACTGTTGCATGTGGTTTATCACTAGGGAAATTCGATCTCAATGCATAGGTTTTTGATAAATTCTATATTTGGCATAACTTTTGAACTGTTTAACAGAATTGGAAAATATTATATGCATTTGGGTATAAAAATCCATTTTATCGGACTTTCCATCCTACGTCTGAAAACTGTCCCCATAATATCCAAAAAAAGACATTGCTTCTTTTATTTTTTATTTTTGAAGTTTTATTTTTATTTTTTCTTGAATTATTCTTGTTCTGTTAAATCAGTTAGGCTTCAAATTTTTGATAGAAACTTTTTGTGGTTGTGTCCTGAAATTTTAGGATGTGATTGATACAAAGTTTTGGTTGTTGACTCAAATATAAAATGAATTTACAATTCTACCCACTACGGTTGTTACTGTTGCATGTAGTACATGACAAGGGAAAATTCGGGCATGAAACTTTTTGAGGTTGTCTACTTTGATTTTAGGATGTTATTTATGTAATATTTTGGTAGTTTACTCAAATTTAACATGGATTTCCATTTCTGTCCTATTTGGTTGTTACTAATGCATGTGGTGCGTCACGAGGGGAAATTCAGGCTCATTGCATAATATTTTTCGAAATTCTTTTTCTGGCATAACTTTCGAAGTGTGTGTCTAAATAGGACAAATGTTATATGCATTTGGGGTAGAAGAATCCATTCTACTAAACTTTTTATACTACGTCTGAAAACTCCCTCTAGAAAATCCAAAAAAATACTTTTTTCCATTTCTTATCTATTTTTGAAGTTTTATTTTGAACTTTTCTTGTTCAGACAAATTAGAAAGGCTTTGATTTTTTGCTAGAAACTTTTTGTTGTTATGTCATGTGATTTTGGGATGTTATTGTTGCAAAGTTTAGGTTGTTCACTCAAATATAATATTGATTTCCAATTCTACCCTCTATGGTTATTACTGTTCCACGTAGTTCTTGACTAGGGGAAATTCGGGAAAAACATTTATGTGGTAGTTTTGTATGATTTTATCATGTTATTGATGAAAATTTGGCTTGTTTGGTTGTTACTCTTGCATGTGGCGCATCACTAGGGGAAATTCAGGCTCTTTGCATAGTATTTTGATAAATTCTATTTTTGGCATAACTTTTGAACTGTTAGTCAGAACTGGACAAAAATTATACGCATTTGTGTTAGAACAATCCAATCTATCGGGCTTTTCTTTTGAATTATTCTTGTTCAGTTAAATCAGTTAGGCTCTGAATTTTTTATAGAAACTTTGTGTGGTTGTGTCCTATAATTTTAGGATGTTATTGATGCAAAGTATTGGATGTTCACTCAAATATAACATGAATTTGCAATTCTACCCTATATGGTTGTTACTGTTGCACGTAGTGCATGACTAGGGAAAATTCGGGCATGAAACATTTTGTTGATGTTTCCTATGATTTTTGGATTTTGTTCATGCAAAGTTTTGGTTGTTTACTCAAATTTAACAAGAATTTCCATTTCTGCCCTATTTGGTTGGTATTGTTAAATGTGGTGCATCACTTGGGGAAATTCAGGGTCTTTGATAAATTCTATTTTTGGCATAACTTTTGAACTTTTTATCTAAACAGACAAATATTATATGCATTTCGGGTACAATAATCCATTCTATCATATTTTCCATACTACGTCTGAAAACTACCTCCTGAAAATCCAAATAAACCCCTTTTTCCATTTCTTTTCTATTTTTATGCCCTATTTGGGATTGAGTACTATGATTTGAAGATGTTATTGATGCAATGTCTTAGTCGTTCACTCAAATATAACATGGATTTCCATTTCAACCCTCTATGGTTGTTATTATTGCACGTAGTGCATTACTAGGGGAAATTCGGGCATGAAACCTTTTGAGGTTGTCTCCTATTATTTTAGGATGTTAATGATGCAAAATTTTGGTTGATTACTCAAATTTAACATGAATTTCCAATTATGCCATGTTCGGTTATTACTGTTGCATTTGGTACATCACTAGGGGAAATTTGGGCTCTTTGCATAATATTTTAATAAATTTTATTTTTGGCAAAAAATTTGAACTCTTTATTTGGTTTGGAAAAATAATACAGGCATTTGTGGTGGAAAAATTCATTCTTTCGGACTTTCCCTCCTACATCCGAAATCGCCCTCCTGAAAATCCAAAAAACAATTTTTTTAATTTCTTTTCTATTTTTGAAGTTGTATTTTAAATTTTCCTTGAATTTTTCTTGTTTAGTTAAATTTGTTAGGCATTGTATTTTTGCTAAAAACTTTTTGTGGTCGTGTCCTGTGATTTTAGGATGTTATTGATGCCTAGTTTTGGTTGTTCATTCAAATATAACTTGAATTTCCAAATCTACGCTCTCAGGTTCTTACTATTGCACGTAGTACATGATGCATATGATGCATGGTTTAAGGATGTTATTTGTTGATTCATATGATTTTAGGATGTTATTGATGCATGGTTTTGGTTGTTCACTCAAATTTAACATAAATTTCCTTTTCTATCCTATTTGGTTGTTATTGTTACATGAGGTGCATCACCAAGAGAAGTTTGGGCTCTTTGCATAGTATTTTTATAAATAACATTTTGGCGTAACTATTTAACTTTTATTAGAATTGGACAAATATTAATGCATTTGGGGTAGACAAATCCATACTATTGGACTTTTCATACTACGTTAGATAACTCCCTCCAAAAAATCCCAAAAAAAATCATTTTTTTTCCATTTCTTTCCTTGTTTTGAAGTTTTATTATGATCTTTTCATGAATTTTTCTTGTTAAGTTTAATCAACTAGGCTTTGAATTTTTGCTAGAAATTTTTTGAGGTTGTGTCATGAGATTATAAGATGTTATTAATACAAAGTTTTGGTTGTTCAGTCAAATATAACATGAATTTCTAATTCTACCCTTTCTGGTTGTTACTATTGCACGTAGTGCATGACTAGGGCAATTTCGGGCTTGAAACTTTTTGTGCTTGTTTCCTATGATTTAGGATTTTATTGATGCAATGTTATGGTTGTTTACTCATATTTAATATGAATTTCCATTTCTTCCCTTTTTGGTTGTTACTGTGGCATATGGTTCATGACCACGGGAAATTTGGGCTCTTTGTATAATATTTTGATAAATTCTATTATATGCATTTTGTGTAGCTAAATACATTTTATAGGACTTTCCATACTACCTCTGAAAATCCAAAAACAAAATACCCTTTTTCCATTTCTTTTCTACTTTTGAAGTTTTATTATGAACTATTCTTGATTTTTCTTGTTTAGTTAAATCAATTAGGCTTTGAATTTTTTCTACAAACCTTTTGTGGTTGTGTCTTGTGATTTTAAGATGTTATTGATGCAAAGTTTTGGTTGTTCAGTCAAATATAACATGAATTTCTAATTCTACCCTCTATGGTTATTACTTCTCCAAGTTGTGCATGACTAGGGGAAATTTGGGCATGAAAGTTTTTGTGGTTGTTTCCTATGATTTTAGGATATTATCATAGCAAAGTTTTGTTTATTTACGCAAATTTCACATGAGTTTCCATTTCTGCCCTGTTTGGTTGTTACTATTGCATGTGGTGCATCACCACGAGAAATTCGAGCCATTTGCATATTATTTTGTTAGATTCTTTTTTTGGGATAACTTTTGAACAATTTATTATAATTGGAGAAATATTATATACGTTTGGGGTAAAGAACTCCATCCTATCTGACTTCACAAACTACGTCTGAAAACTCCATCCTGAAAATCGAAAAAAATCCTATTTCCATGTTTTTTCTATTTTTCATGTTTAATTTTGATTTTATCTTGATTGTTTCTTGTCGAGTGAAATCAGTTAGGCATTGAATTTTTGAAAGAAAACTTTTGTGGTTGTGTCGTGTGATTTTAGGATGTTGTTGACGCAAAGGCTTGGTTGTTCACTCATATCTAACATGTATTTCCATTTCTACCATCTATGGTTGTAACTGTTGCACCAAGGGCATGACTAGGGGAAATTTGGGCAAGAAACTTATTGTGGTAGTTTCCTATGGTTTGAGGATGATATCAATGCATAGTATTGGTTGTTTAATAAAATTTAACATGAATTTCCATTAATGTCATGTTTGGTTGTTAATGTTGCATGTGGTGCAACACTAGGGAAAATTCAAGCTGTTTGTATATTGTTTAAATAAATTATATTTTTGGCATAACTTTTGAACTGTTTTTCAGAATTGGAGAAATATTATATGCATGTGAGGTAGAGAAATCCATTCTATTAGAATTTCCATACTACATTTAAAAATTCCCTCCTGAAAATCCAAAAAAACCCTTTTTTTCATTTCTTTTCTATTTTTTATGTTTAATTTTGAATTTATCTTGATTCTTTCTTCTTAATTTAAATCAGTTAGGCATTGAATTTTTGCTAGAAAACTTTTGTGGTTGTGTCCAGTGATTTTAGGATGTTGTTGATGCAATGTCTTGGTTGTTCACTCAAATATAACATGAACTTCCATTTCTACCCTCCATGGTTGTAATTGTTGCACGTAGTGCCTGACTTAGGGAAATTTGGGCAACAAAACTTATTGTGGTTGTTTCATATGATTTAGGATGATATCGATGCATAGTATTGGTTGTTTACTCAAATTTAACATGAATTTCCATTACTGCCATGTCTGGTTGTTACTGTTGCATGTGGTGCATCACCAAGGAAAATTCAGGCTCTTTGTATAGGGATAATATAGATTATATTTTTGGCATAAGTTTTGAATTGTTTATCAGAATTGGATAAATATTATATGCATTTGGTGTAGCAAAATCCATTCTATTGGACTTTCCATACTATCTATTGGACTTTCCTTTCTTGTTTAGATAAATCAGTTAAGCTTTGAATTTTTCTAGAAATATTTTGTGGTTGTGTCCTGTGACTTTAAGTTGTTATTGAAGATAAGTTTTAGTTGTTCACTCAAATATAATATGAATTTCCAATTCTACCATCTGTTGTTGTTACTGTTGCATGTAGTGCATGACTAGGGGAAATTCGGGCATGAAACATTGTGTGGTTGTTTCTTATGATTTTAGGATGTTATTGATGCAAAGTTTTGGTTGTTCACACAAATTTAACATGAGTTTCCATTTCTTCCCTGTTTGGTTGTTATTATTGCATGTACATCACCACTAGAAATTCATGCTCTGTGAATAGTTTATTATTTTGTTTTTGGCATAACTGTTGAACTGTTTATCAGAATTGGAGAAGTATTAAATGCATTGGGGTTGCATAAATCCATTCTATCAGACTTTCCATACTACATCTGAATAGTCCCTCCTAAAAATCCTAGACAACCCTTTTTCCATCTCTTTTCTATTTTTGATGTTTAATTTTGAATTTATCTTGATTCTTTCTTGTTAAGTTAAATCAGTCATGCATTGAATTTTTGTTAGGAAACTTTTGTGGTTGTGTCTTGGGATTTTAGTATGTTGTTGATGCAAAGTCTTGGTTGTTCATTAATTATCGTTACTTCCATGTTTGGTTGTTACTGTTGCATGTGATGCATCACTACGGAAATTTCGGGCCTTTCTATAGTGTTTTGATAAATTTTAATTTTGGCATAACTTTGGAACTGTGTATTGGAAATGGAGGTATATTATAGGCATTTGGTGTAGCAAAAGCCATTCATTGGACTTTCCATACTATGTCTGAGAACTCGGTCATGAAAATTCAAAAAAATACCTTTTTTCCATTTCGTTTCTATTTTTGAAGTTTTATTATGGATTTTTCTTGAATATTTATTTTTTAGTTAAATCAGTTAGACTTTCAATTTTTTCTAGAAACCTTTTGTGGTTGTGTCCTGTGATTTTAAGATGTTATTGATGCAAGGTTTTGGTTGTTCACACAACTATAACTTGAATTTCGAATTCTACCTTCTATGGTTGTTACTATTGCATGTAGTGCATGACTAGGGGAAATTAGCGCATGAAACTTTTTTGGTTATTTCCTATGATTTTAGGATTTTATCGATGCAATTTTTTGGTTGTTTAAGCAAATTTATCATGAGTTTCCATTTCTGCCCTTTTTGGTTGTAACTATTGCTTGTGGTGCATCAGCACGGGAAATTCACGCTCTTTGAATAGTTTTTTTATTCTATTTTTAGCATAAGTTTTGAACTGTTTATCAAAATTGGAGAAATATTATATGAATTTGGGGTATAGAAATTCATTCTCTTGGACTTTCCATATTACGTCTGAAAACTCCCACCTGAAAATCCAAAACAACCCTTTTTCAATTTCTTTTCTATTCATGATGTTTAATACTAAATTTATCTTGATACTTTCTTGTTCAGTTAAATCAGTTAGGCAATGAATTTTTGCTAGAAAATTTTTGTAGTTGTGTCTTGTGATTTTAGGATTATGTTCATGCAATGTCTTGGACGTTCACTCAAATATAACATGAATTTCCATTTCTACCCTCAATGATTGTAACTGTTGCATGTGGTGCATGACTTGGAGAAATTTGGACAAGAAACTTATTGTGGTTGTTTCCTATGATTTGAGGATGATATCGATGCATAGTATTGGTTGTTTACTCAAATTTAACATGAATTTCCATTATTGCCTTCTTTGGTTGTTATTGTTGCATGTGGTCATCACTAGGTAAAATTTGGGAAGTTTTTCTTGCATTCTTTTACAAGAGAGAAAAGAGAGAAATTGTTTTCCATAGTGGTCAAAGTTTTCATTCATTTGAAAATCTTGCATAATCTTCCCATTTAGTTTTAGGGTTGTCTGTAAGATTTCTGTTGAGGGTTGTAGAGCCGATTTCATAGTTTTTATCCACACATTTGGTGTGCAAAGTAACTCGACAAATAATATGTTAGTCAAGGATAATTCTCGTGATGTGTTGGTATCATCATCGTAGAAAATTGGTTGTCTTCATGTTGCAGGAAGTCTTGGATCGAGTGATAGTTTCGGTTGGGGCCAGATTCGTGAACAGTGTGGTATCGTAGTAGGCGTTTAGAGTGGTCAAACCGAGCGTGTAGGCTCAACGGGTTCAAGAAAGAAATTATTGCTAGGTGTATTGGAAATGTGTTGTAATCAAACAATTATTTCTGATAGTCAAGAAAAATCTCCCAAATCAGACGGCTAGACTCGATGTAGTTTCCAAGTAGACTAGAAAATGAACCTGGATAAAATGCTTGAGCAATTTCTCTTTCCCTATCTCTTTTACAAATATGTCTTTACCTGTTTTTTGTGTTTAATTGCATTCTGTGATTGGTGCTTATTGTTGTTAATCTGTGAATAATCAAGAATCAATTTTGGATAGTAAAGATTAGAAATCATCATTGTTTTCATCACAAGAAAAGTCTGTTTTTTCATAGATTCAAGAACAATTATAATCAATTAACGAGCTAACTATAATCTATTAAATCAATTGTCATTAATCGATTAACCCTATTATCAATCAATTAACTTCAACAACTTTATATTCTATGCATAAATCGAAAAAGCGAGATTAGTGACCTGCTTCACATATTCACCCCTCTAGGTGTGTTTTACTTATTGGTACCCAACAAGATGTATCAGAGCTAGTACGAACGTGGTAGCTTGGCCGCTTTATTTGTTGATCTTAGGGATTATCACTATGGGTTTCACAAACCCTTTCAGCTATGATGGTGCATCTATCAACCGCCCTCCGATTTTTAGTGACGAGGAGTATGCCTACTAGAAGGTGCGTATCAGAATCTTTATTGAGGCAATCGACATGGAGATTTGGAAATCCGTTGTCCATGGGCCTTTTACTCCACTACACTTGGTGGATGGTGAGCCTAAGGAAAAACCAAAAGGATTATGGACTGACGAAGAGAAATGTAAATTCTTGCACAATGAATTCTTTAGGGTCTCACAGTGCCAAAATGCAAAAGAAATGTGGGATACTTTACAAGAAACCCGCGAAGGTACAAGTGAGGTTAAGCGCACAAGATTAAATGCGTTGACACATGAATATGAGTTATTTAGATTGCTTCCATATGAATCGACAAATGAAATGAAAAAAACGATTCACTCATATTTTTAATCATTTAATTTCTTTAGATAATAATTTTGCTTTTGGGTGAACTAACTAACAAATTATTGCGGTGTCATGACAAGAAATGGCAACCTCAAGTCACAACAATTATGGAATGAAAAGACTTAGATTCAATGCCCCTAGCAACTCTCTTCGACAAACTCCAGGAGCATGAAATGTAGTTGGGGCGCTTAACCACGCATGAAGATTCAGACAGAAAGAAAAAGGGAATCTCTCTAAAAGCTACATCGTCACAAGAACAAGAAGATAGAGATGACAAAGATTTTGAGTCTGATCTAGATGACTAAACCTTAACTCTCCTAGTTTGAAAATTTGGCAAATTTCTCAAGAAGAAAGGAGGGTTCAAGCTTTTTCAAAAGCAAGAGGTGAGTGATTCAACCAGAAGAAGCAAAGCTCCCAAAGATCGCGTAACTTGCCATGACTCTGGCAAACCGGGCCATATTAAATATCAATGCACAAGTCACCTCAAGAAGGTTTAAAATGAAAAGAGCAACCCCCGAGAATTTAAATCCATGAAGGCTTATATAGTTTGGGATGTAGTAGAGGACGAAACAACAATTAGCACATCCGATGAGGAGGAGACCACCAAACTACGCTTAATAACAAATACTAATGAAATTGGCAGCTCAAGTGATCCAGATGACACGAGTGAGGTACACTATTTTGACTCTTCTTCGTGCTCTAATGAGTCTCCTACTTACATTGAATTGTATATTCCTTTTGTTGAGTTGCATGACGAACTAAAGAAACTACCTAAAGTAAATAGAGATAGGAAATGAGTCATCATGTTGCATGAAAATAAGATAATTAATCTTCTGCTTCATTTAGGTGCTCCACTATGTTAATTGAGACCCCTATATGTGATCAATGTGATGTTTTGAATGCTGAAATTTATGATTTAAAAGATAAATTAGCAAAGTTCGCATATAGTAGTCATAATATAAACAACTTACTTGCTACATCTAGAAACGTAGGTAATCATGAAGGTCTAGGCTATAAACCAAAGAATAGAAGAAACCATGTAGAAGAGGCGAAGATCCCAAAGATCGCCTAACTTTCCATGAGTGTGGCAAACTGGGCCATTTGAAATATCAATGCCTGAGTCACCTCAAGAAGGTTGTAAATGAAAAGTGCAACCCCTGGGAATTTAAATCCAAGAAGGCTTATATAGTTTGGGATGTACCGGAGGACGAAACAACAACTAGCACATCCGATGAGGAGGAGACCGCCAAACTATGCTTAATGGCAAATACTCAAGAAATTGGCAACTCAAGCGATCCGCATGACCCGAGTGAGGTACACTATTATGATTCTTTTTTGTGCTCTGATGAGTCTGAAAGTGTGCATGTCAAGAGGAACACTTTGGAAGGCTCTCCTTGAACGTCATGGTTTTGATGAGGACAACGTGTGCCTAAAAGTGCTTGAAGATAACCAACAATCCAATGTGCTTGAGTCTTTTATTTGGTACTAGGCTTAGACTAGTTTCTAGTTTAAGTTGAGTCGAAGGCTTAGGGCACCTAAAACATGTCTCATATGCATTTATCTTTAAATCATTTCATCCATGAGATATGTTCATTTGATAATATGTTCATGCATTACATAAATACATGTATATATGCATTCTAGGCATAAAACTAAGTGTCAAACATGTATTATCTAAGTGCATAACATATTTGATGTTTTCTATATGAAAATACATATTTTATTTAGTGTTAATCGATTAACCATACCTTTAATCGATTAACCCAACTGCTGTGTAAAGTGGTTGCCACTGGAACACGTTTTTGTAATGCAGTTAATCGATTAAAGGTTTACGTTAATCGATTAACCTAACTGATTTTTAAGTTGTTAAAACTGAAAAACTGAAAAACAGAATCAGTTATGATTTTTAGTCCCGTTAATCGATTAAGAAGGTATTTAATCGATTATCTGGGGTTCTGGACTGATTCTTTATAAACTGCGTTTTCAGAATTAATCTCATAAGTTGCATGTTGCATTTATTAGAGAGTTAGAGCATTCTACGTGTTAATTGTTGCATCTATCTGTTAATTGCATTAGTGAGTTTAGAAATGAGAGATTCCTTGCTTTAGGATTGAGTGCATTTCATGTTATAATCTCTCATGTTTTCCCTCACATGTTCATGCATATTTTTGATGCGTTTTTCATGAATTTTATAATTCTGTAACTTCTGTTTTCATAACTAATACTTGTCATTTCACATGTGTTTGTGTTAAATGTGCATTAGAGTAAAGCCTTCATGTTGTATTTGAGCTTAGGTATAGCTTAATATTACTCTTGTAATTCTTGTGTAATTGTTGTGAAAGGGAATCTCTTGGTGTCGTATCACCAGTAGAGATTGTGTGTTTCTTCATAGCTTAGAGTGTAAGAAAAGGAAAGAACGAGAGATTCTTTGGCTGGGGCTACGCCGAAAGAAACGTTTTCTTTATCGGTAGGAAGGGAGTCAAACCATTGGATAGTTTCTTTGATTTCTTGTCATTTGCTAAGTGTTGTAATTGGATAATGTGTTTGTAAATTACATTGATTCGATTATAGTGAAGGAAATCTCCCAAGTCAGCCGGGAGGCCTGGATGTAGTTTGCAGTGGACAGCAAACGAACCAGGATAAAAATTCGATTTGCAGGATTTGTTTCTCTCTCTCTCTTTACTGTTTTTCAATCGATTTAATTTGTATATTTGATTCAACTAATACATTCTGTTCTTTTGTTGTATTGCAAGCTATTCTGATATACAAATTTGTAAGCTCTGTATTCGTTCTGTTATCGGTTATTTGTTTCGCATTTAATCGTTTCTGTAATTGCTTACTGGTTCTGTTTAATCGATTAATATTCCTGTGTTAATCGATTATACTGTTTCTATTAATCGATTAAAATAGTTTCTGTTTAAAACTGTTTTTTGTGTTAATCGATTAAGACTGTGCTTATAATCGATTATCCTTTTCTCCTTAATCGATTAAATAGGGTTGATTCAGCATTAAGTGTTGATTTGCGAAAAGCGGTAATTCTAACCGCGACACCTATTCAACCCCCCCCTTCTAGGTGTATTGTAACCACTGATACCTAACAAGTGGTATCAGAGCTAGTACGAAGTGCTAGCTCAACCGCGTATTCGTGATCCTAAAGGGAAAAGGAATGGGTTCTTCAAATCCATTTGGTGGTGATGGGTCATCCATTAATCGACCACCAATATTCAGTGGTGAAGGGTATGCCTACTGGAAAGTGCGCATGCAAATTTTTATTGAGGCCATAGACTCGGATATTTGGGAATCCGTAGTCAACGGCCCTTACGTTCCACAACATCTTGTGGACGATCAACCTAAAGATAAACCGAAAAGTTTATGGACCGATGATGAGCGCAAAAAGGTCCAGCATAACCTGCGCGCCAAAAACATCATCACATCGGCCCTATCATATGATGAATTCTTTAGGGTCTCGCAGTGCCATAATGCGAAAGAAATGTGGGACACTTTACAAGTGACTCACGAAGGCACTAGCGAAGTCAAGCGCGCAAGACTGAACGCGCTGACCCACGAATATGAGTTGTTTCGCATGTTACCAAGCGAATCAATATGTGATATGCAAAAGCGATTCACTCATATTGTCAACCATTTAGTTGCTCTCGATAAATCATTTGCTAGAGGTGAACTAACTAATAAAGTTTTGCGTTGTCTTGACAGGAGATGGCAACCAAAGGTGACTGCAATTGTTGAGTCTAAAGATTTAGATTCTATGCCTTTAGCTACTTTATTTGGAAAACTTCAAGAGCATGAAATGGAGTTGGGTCGCTTGACCATGAATGAAGAATCAGACCGGAAGAAGAAGAGCATCACTTTGAAGGCCACGACCTCCAAAGACAAAGAAGAGAAAATTGATGATGAATCTGATTCCGATCTAGATGATGAAACTATGGGTCTCCTAGTCCGAAAATTTAGCAAATTCATTAAAAGAAAAGGAGGACTCAAAAAGTTTCAAAAGAAGGAAGCGAAAGAGTCAACCAGTAAAGGCAAGAATAACAAGGATCGCTTCACTTGCCATGAGTGTGGAAAGGTAGGGCACATGAGGTTTCAGTGTCCAACCTACCTAAAGAAGGTTGATTCAGAGAAGAGCACTCCCAGGGACTTCAAATCCAAGAAAGCTTACATCGTTTGGGATGTACCTGAGGAGGAATCGACATCGAGCACCTATAGTGAGGAGGAGTCAGCAAAGCTGTGTCTGATGGCCAGATCTGACATCAATACAAATTCAGACTCATGCAAGGGCAATGATGAGGTATATTCTGACACCTCATCCACTTCGAATGATTCACCTCCTTATGATGTATTGTATGATGCTTATGTCGAGTTGCATGATGAATTAAAGAAATTGGCTAGAATTAACATTGATAGGAAAAGAATAATCCTGATAAACGAACAAAAAATAAGCCAATTACAAAAAGAATTAGATGAATTAAAACTGGAAAATGAAACTTTAGATCTCATCTATTCTTGTAGTTCATGTAACTGCTCTGCTAGTAACTTATGTCAAAAACCTGTCTGTGAGACTTGCGAGACTTTGCAAGAGGACAATTTTAAACTAAATGAAAAACTCACACGTCTCACAAACAGTAAACTGCAATTAGATAACCTGCTTAATCAAACTAGAAATGTTGGTGATCGAACTGGTCTAGGTTATACTCGCACTGCTAAAAAGAAGCGACCATATAGAAAACCGGTAGCTCAAGCTAAAAACAAATATCATAAGCATTCTCCTACTTGTTTTTATTGTAACACATATGGTCATACTTATCATTCATGCTATATCAAAAAGTATGGTATACCTAGCGGAGTTTATGTATGGAAAAAGAAGGGAGATAATTCCCTAATCACTAACAGAAAAGGACCCAACACCAATTGGGTACCTGAGAAAAGTAAGTAATCTATTTTGCAGGTATGTCTCCGAACACATGGACAAAAATGGTACTTAGATAGTGGGTGTTCGAGGCATATGACAGGTGATAGATCAAATTTCCTGGATCTCTCACTTAAAGGAAAAGGATACGTCACTTATGGAGACAACAACAAGGGAAAGATACTCGGCACAGGAACAGTTGGTAACTCATCCCAAACTCTGATTGATAATGTCCTTTATGTTGAAGGACTAGAACATAACTTGTTGAGTATAAGCCAACTCTGCGATAAAGGTAATCGTGTATCCTTCGATTCTGATTGTTGTGTCATTCGTGATATTTTATCTAATAACGTTAAATTTGTTGGTCACCGTATAAATAATATTTACATGGTTAATTTGGACGATGTCACTACATTATTTTCAAAATGCCTTATTTCTAAAGAAGATGACATCTGGCTATGGCATAGACGTGTTGCACATATCCATATAAAGCATCTAGATAAATTATCATCAAACGAACTAGTTGAGGGGCTACCAAAATTGAATTTTAAAACTAAAGAAATTTGTGACACTTGTCAAAAGTGTAAACAAACCAAAAACTCTTTTAAAAATAAAAATGTGATATCCACCTCAAGACCTTTGGAGCTACTCCATATGGACTTGTTTGGACCATCACAAATCATGAGTTTTGGTGGTAGTTACTACGCTCTAGTTATTGTTGATGATTTCTCTAGATTTACATGGACATTGTTTTTATCATCAAAAAGCGACGCGTTCAAAAATTTTAAAAATCTTGCCAAGCAAATCCAAAACCAACTTAACCTAAAAATAATATATATACGAAGTGATCACGGGGGAGAATTTGAGAACTTTCAGTTCGACAAATTCTGTGATAAGCATGGCATTTTGCATCAGTTCTCTGCTCCTCGCACTCCACAACAAAATGGAGTTGTAGAGAGGAAAAATCGTGTTTTAGAAGAATTAGCGAGAACCATGCTTAACGAAAGTAATACCCCCAAGTACTTCTGGGCTGATGCAGTTCATACTGCATGCTATGTTATAAATCGAGTACTCTTAAGGCCAAACTTGAACAAAACTCCTTATGAACTTTTAAAAGGCCGCAAACCAAATATATCCCATCTTCACGCTTTCGGTTGCAAATGTTTTATATTAAATAATGGAAAGCGGGCCTTAGGGAAATTCGACTCTAAAGCCGATGAGGGAATATTTTTGGGATACTCGATTCATAGCAAAGCGTTCAGAGTCTTTAACAAATATTTAATGCAAGTTGAAGAGTCTATCCATGTACAGTTTGACGAATCTTCTCCAAAAGAGAAGAGAAAGGTCGTTTCTGATGATGTTGCAGGTGCTTTGGAAGAAGCATACTCCAAGGACATGGATAATGAAAAAGGAGCCAATGATGAAGGTCAAATCGAACCTCAAGAGCACTCAGACATGCCTACCGTGTGGAAAACAAAGAAAGCTCACCCAATTGATAAAGTTATAGGTGACATATCTACGGGAGTGGTAACCCGTAGTTCCTTACGAAATTTCTGTAATTTTGTAGCTTTTGTATCGCAAATTGAGCCTAAGACCGTTGATGAGGCCATTGAGGATGTACACTGGGGTATAGCTATGCAAGAAGAGCTAAACCAGTTTGAGCGCAATCATGTGTGGGACTTGGTCCCCAAACCTAATGATCATCCCGTAATTGGTACTCGATGGGTCTTCAGAAATAAACTTGATGAATCTGGCTTAATAATTCGAAATAAAGCACGTTTGGTGGCCAAAGGCTACAACCAGGAGGAGGGTATCGATTATGACGAAACCTACGCTCCTGTAGCCAGACTAGAGGCCATCAGAATGCTTCTTTCCTTTGCATCTTTAATGAACTTCAAACTCTTTCAAATGGATGTAAAAAGCGCCTTCCTGAATGGATACATTCAAGAAGAAGTTTATGTTGACCAACCGCCTGGTTTTGAAAATTTTAAATATCCGAACCATGTTTACAAACTTAAAAAGGCACTATATGGTCTCAAACAAGCTCCTAGAGCTTGGTATGACAGACTTAGTACCTTTCTTTTAGAAAAAGGGTTCGAGAGAGGCTTGGTTGACACAACGCTTTTTATTAGAAAATCAGAAAATCATGTTCTGCTTGTACAAATCTATGTAGATGACATAATATTTGGATCTACTAATGATATCTTGTGTAGAGAATTTTCTGAGATGATGCAGGGGGAGTTCGAAATGTCTATGATGGGAGAACTCACATTCTTTCTAGGATTGCAGATAAAGCAGCTAGAAAGTGGGATATTCATCCATCAGGCGAAATACTGCAAAGAGCTACTCAAGAAATTTGAAATGGACAAATGTAAGGAAGCTTCCACACCTATGGCATCTGCTTGCTACTTAGACAAAGATGAGAAAGGAAAAGCAATCGAGGTAACGAAGTATCGTGGTATGATTGGGTCTTTACTTTACTTAACTGCAAGTAGACCTGATATCATGTTCAGTGTATGCATGTGTGCGAGATATCAATCATCACCTAGAGAATCACACTATATAACTGTTAAAAGAATCATGAGATATCTAAAAGGAACTATTAACATGGGATTATGGTATCCTCGGGATGCCTCACTATCCTTGGTGGGTTATTCCGATTCCGATTTCGCCGGATGTAAGTTGGATCGGAAAAGCACTAGTGGTACTTGCCACCTATTGGGCAGTTCATTAGTAGCATGGCACAGCAAGAAGCAAGCCTGTGTTGCTTTGTCCACCGCTGAAGCGGAATACATTGCCGCTGGTGTGTGTTGCGCTCAAATCCTTTGGATGAAGCAGCAACTTAAGGACTTTGGTCTTAAACTTGAAAAGATCCCAATAAAATGCGATAATACAAGTGCCATTAACCTATCCAAGAATCCCGTTTTGCATTCTAGAACAAAGCATATAGAAATTAGACATCATTTTTTGCGTGACCATGTACAAAAAGGTGACTGTGTTCTTGAATTTGTGGAAACATCTAAACAGTTAGCAGATATTTTCACCAAGCCCCTTCCCAGGGATACCTTCTATGTTCTAAGGAGAGAACTAGGAATTCTTGATGAACAATATCTTGTTTAAAAATTGTTTAGCTGTTTGCATAAATTGTCTTGCTTCTCTATGCCTATGTGTTTCATGTTTGAATGATATATGTTAAAAATGCAAAAATATATCTCTTGATTAACTTCTTAATGTGATTATATATGTCTCGATAAATCTGTAATAATGCATACGTGTGTCCTAAAAAGTCGAAACCACTCTGCTGCCTAAAAACGAAATTTTCTCTGATTTAATCGATTATGCCAATAGTTAATCGATTACCTGGGCTTCATTTCTGGAAAATTCAAATTTTCTAAAACTTAATCGATTAAACAGCCCGTTAATCGATTACCTGGGCAATTTTTTTTGAAAATTCAAATTTTACACTGTTTTAATCGATTAAACCATCCCGTTAATCGATTAAAACCAGTACGTTAAAGGCAAACAGTGTCTCGGTCTTGCACTTTTTCTGACCTTTTCGCAACCTCTTTGCGCCTTGATTTTCTGAAACAGCAACAATACTAATCCAGGTGCAATAGGATTAAGTAAACCTCATCCTAAACCTCTCAAACCTTCCGAAATCATTCTATTTCATCCAAAAATCCACTCAATTCCGAATCATCCAATCCAAACCCTAGGTTAGGCTTTGCCCCTCTGTTCATCAATCTCAGTTTCGAGTTCATCATCTTCAATGGAGCAGAGTCGTCCAAAGCGGGTCAAGACTACAGCAACGCGCATTCGAAGAAGGGAAACCGGCTCACCCTCCACTCGGGACCGCGGTGACCCCTATTATTCCCTCATTTTGCAAGAGACCCGGTTGGCAAAATTTCAAGGCCGCAAGCCTACATACATCAGGTATGCCGACTTAACCTGGTTAGCGGAACAAAACTTTAGTTTTCCGCATGACATGGAGGCTCAAGGAGCCGTTCAGTTTTTGGAATTGAAGGGACGCGTATACCCTGCTCTAGTTAGGGAATTTTACGCTAATTTTAGATACAAGGATGGCAAATATTGGTCCATGATTTCCGGTAATCTGTTTGAGATGAGTGAGGATTTATTTCTGAATGTTGGAGGTTTATCGTCGTCTGGTTTTGGAATAGGGGACTGTTCTTGGGTCAAGGACAATTTTGATCCCGTTGATGTGTATAAGTCATTCCTTCGGGGCCCTCATCTGTATATTCAGGGTCAACTGACCAAGGCAGGGTCACTTTCTGTTGAGAACAGGTTATTGCATTATGTTATTGCTTACATATTAGTGCAGCGGAACACTAATCATGCACAGCCTACTGTGAATGATTTGCGTTTCATGTACGCTGTAAAGAATAACGTGATGATCAATTGGCCTGAGGAGATTCTGAAAATCATGAACAGCGTTTCATTGTCTCAGTCCAAGCTGCTCCCGTATAGCATTTTCATATCCCGCATTGTTGATTATTTGCGCATTGACATTTCTGATACCATCATTACTGAGTACACTGATAAAGATCACTTGGTGGGTGAGAGTCTCATTCATAAGATGGGAATTTACAAGTATGGTACTACATGGCAGTATCAGGAGGACTATACCACCTTTGATCTGGACTTGTCGGATAATGAGCATCAGGAGGATTTGGGTAATCAGAATGCAACTAATCAGGGGGAGTCGTCTGGAACAGCACCTCAGAGCTCTGTGTTTGGTTTAGCTCAGATGGAAGCCATGGAACAACGACTTAACAACCGCATGGATCTGCACTTCCAAGGGCTGAAGGACTCTTATTTTGCAGGTATGGAGCAATACGAGGAACGTCAGAATGCCTACACCGATAACAAAATTCAGGAGCTGAGGACTATGATTCAGTCTACCGCTGAGGCTCAGAATGCCATGTTCTGCTCAGAATTTCAGAAGCTGTCTATGCTTATCCAGGGAAATCAGAACACTGCTGTGCCTGATGATCAGCCTGTCTATCCTCCGCCTCAACCTTAGTTTAGCTGACCTTAGACCTAGGTTATCCTATCCTTAGGTTTATTTTTATCTTGTGGCACCTTCTGGATTTAGTTATCGTTGTTGCTTTCAGAACTGATTCGTATTTTGCTATTTGTCTTTTATTTGACTTTATGGCCTGTACTATTTCATGACTTTCTTTACTCTTTATGCTATGCAAATGTTTGTGTTTTTGCTATAATTATGTCAAAATAGCTTATTTGCCTTAGTGAATGGATCTTGATCATTTGAGATTTAATAATGCTTACAATGCTTAATATTTGATTAAATCTTGCATGCCATTCTCACTTCTTATTAGCTATTTTTTGTCCAATAAAGCGCATTTGTTCAATTTACCCATAAATGAAACAGGTTAATTTGTTAAAACCCAAATTAATTCATTAACATTGTTTTATGATTAACTAATATCTCTTCCTAGCTTTTTTGACCTGGGTTATCTTTTTGATAATGTCAAAAGGGGGAGAAAGGTTGTTTTGTTGCTTCTCAATTGTGCAGGTTGATCGTTATAACAGCTTCCGATAAATGTGCGCATTCCATCAACCTTGCCAACACAATCTTCAAGCTTATTCATCAAGCAATTGTTACTTTAAAATTGATGAACTTGATGTAGAGTTTGTCATCATCAAAAAGGGGGAGATTGAAAGTGTGCATGTCAAGAGGAACACTTTGGAAAGCTCTCCTTGAACGTCATGGTTTTGATGAGGACAACGTGTGCCTAAAAGTGCTTGAAGATAACCAACAATCCAACGTGCTTAAGTCTTTTATTTGGTACTAGGCTTAGACTAGTTTCTAGTTTAAGTTGAGTCGAAGGCTTAGGGCACCTAAAACATGTCTCATATGCATTTATCTTTAAATCATTTCATCCATGAGATATGTTCATTTGATAATATGTTCATGCATTACATAAATACATGTATATATGCATTCTAGGCATAAAACTAAGTGTCAAACATGTATTATCTAAGTGCATAACATATTTGATGTTTTCTATTTGAAAATACATATTTTATTTAGTGTTAATCGATTAACCATACCTTTAATCGATTAACCCAACTGCTGTGTAAAGTGGTTGCCACTGGAACACGTTTTTGTAATGCAGTTAATCGATTAAAGGTTTACGTTAATCGATTAACCTAACTGATTTTTAAGTTGTTGAAACTGAAAAACTGAAAAACAGAATCAGTTATGATTTTTAGTCCCGTTAATCGATTAAGAAGGTATTTAATCGATTATCTGGGGTTCTGGACTGATTCTTTATAAACTGCGTTTTCAGAATTAATCTCATAAGTTGCATGTTGCATTTATTAGAGAGTTAGAGCATTCTACGTGTTAATTGCTGCATCTATTTGTTAATTGCATTAGTGAGTTTAGAAATGAGAGATTCCTTGCTTTAGGATTGAGTGCATTTCCTACTTATGATGAATTGTATATTGGTTTTGTTGAGTTGCATGAGGAACTAAAGAAACTAGGTAAAGTAAATAAAGATAGCAAACGAGTCATCATGTTGCATGAAAATAAGATAATTAAAATGCAGTGGAATTAAATGAATTAAAATTAGAAAATGAGAATCTAAATCTTATTTACTCTTCTTCCTTATTTAATTGTTCCACTAAGTTAATTGAGACCCCTATATGTGATCATTGTCATGATTGGAATGCTGAAATTTCTGATTTAAAGGATAAATTATCAAAGTTCACATATGGTAGTCATAATATGAACAACTTACTTGCTGCATCTAGAACGTATGTAATCATGGAGGTCTAGGCTATAAACCAAAGAATAGAAGAAACCCATATAGAAGAGAATTAGCTCACATTCATAATAGGTTTAATCATAATATGCCTACTTGTTTTTATTGCGGTCAATATGGTCATACATCTATATCATGCTACATTAAAAAATATGGAGTGCCAAGTGGAAAATATGTGTTATTGCAAAAAGGGCAAGACTCTTTTATTAATAACAAGAAGGGACACAATATAACTTGGGTACCTAAACAAGTCAAGTAAATTGTTTTGCAGGTATGCCTTCAGACACATGGAAAACACTAGCACTTGGACAATGGAGGCTCGAGGCATATGACGGGTGACAGATCAAAGTTCATGGATCTTTCACTCAAAGGGGAAAGTTATGTCACTTATGGTGACCACAATAGGGGAATGATACAAGGTGTCGGAAGGATTGGAAATGCTTTGCAAGCCATAATTGATAACATGATGTATGTTGAAGGGCTAGAGCACAATCTATTGAGCATTAGCCAGTTGTGTGACAAAGGTAATAAGTTATCATTCGATTCAAACTATTGCATCATTCGTGACGGGATAAATAATAATGTTAATTTCGTAGGGCAGCGAATAAAGAACATCTATATGATTGATTTGGATGATATCACCACTCAGTTTTCAAAATGTTTTATCACTAAAGAGAGTGACATATGGCTGTGGCACATACAACTAGTACATGTCCATTTAAAGCATCTAGCTAAGCTATCATCACATGATGTAGTTGTAGGATTACCAAAGCTTAATTTTAAATCAAAAGACTCTTGTGACACTTGTCAAAAGTGTAAAGAAGTAAACAATTCATTTTTGTCAAAAAATGTGATATCCACAACAAGACCTTTTGAGTTACTCCATATGGATCTGTTTGGACCATCACAAATAATGAGCTTTGGTGGTTGCTACTATGCATTGGTAATTGTGGAAGAATTCTCTAGATATACATGGACTTTGTTTCTTTCTCTGAAAAGTGACGCTTTTAAGTCTTTTAAAAATCTGGCCAAACAACTACAAAACCAAGTTGATCACAAGATAGTTTATATTCGCAAAGATCATGGTGGAGAATTTGAAAACCACATATTTAAAAAATATTGCGAGAAGCATGGGATCCTACATCAATATTCGGCTCCTCGAACCCCTCAACAAAATGGAGTTGTTGAGAGGAAAAATATAGTTTTAGAGGAGCTAGGTAGGACAATGCTAAATGAAAGTAAGGTCCCTAATTATTTTTGGGCCGATGCAATGCATACTGTTAGGTATCAGTGGTTATAATACACCTAGAAGGGGGGGTTGAATAGGTGTCGCGGTTAGAATAGCCGCTTTTTACAACTCAACAATTTATGCTGAATCACCCCTAAGATAATCGATTAAAGAAAGAAGATAATCGATTAATTGAACAATCTTAATCGATTAACAAAAAAAAAACAGTTTTAATCAATTAACAGAAACAATTATAATCGATT
>NC_032021.1:15606168-15607116 GCF_001865875.1 Lupinus angustifolius
TTCAGTTCCAACAACTTAACAAACAGTCAGGTTAATCGATTAACGTAATTCTTAATCGATTAACAACATTTAAAAAACATGTTCCAGTAGCAACCACTTTTCACAGCAGTTGGGTTAATCGATTAAAGGATTGGTTAATCGATTAACAACATTTAAAAAGTGTATTTTTAAATACAAAACATCAAATACGTTATGCACTTAGATGATACATGTTTAACACTTAGTTTATGCCTTGAATGCACATATACATGTATTTATGTAATGCATGAACATATTATGAAATGACATATCTCATGGATGAAATGATTTAAAAGATATATGCATATGAGACATGTATTAGGTGCCCTAAGCCTTCGACTCAACTTAAACTAGAATCTAGTCTAAGCCTAGTACCAAACAAAGACTTAAGCATGTTGATTTGTTGGTGATCTTCAAGCTCTTTTAGGCACAAGTTGTCCTCATCAAAACCATGACATTCAAGGAGAGCTTTCCAAAGTGTTCCTCTTGACATGCACACTTTCAATCTCCCCCTTTTTGATGATGACAAACACTACATCAAGTTCATCAATTGAAATAACAATTGCTTGATGAATAAGCTTGAAGATTGTGTTGGCATGGTTGATATGATGCGCAAATATATCGGAAGCTGTTATTATGATCAACCTGCACAATCAAGAAACAACAAAACAACCTTTCTCCCCCTTTTGACATTATCAAAAAGATAACCCAGGTCAAAAAAAGCTAGGAAGAGATATTAGTTAATCATAAAACAAAGTTAATGAATTAATTTGGGTTTTAACAAATTAACCTGTTTCATTTTTCGGTAAATTGAACAAATGCCCTTGATTTGACAAAAAAAAATAGCTAATAGGAAATGAGAATGGCATAAAAGATTTAATCAAATATTAAGCAATGTTAGCAACATCAAATCTCATATGATCAAGAACC
>NC_032021.1:15607216-15607633 GCF_001865875.1 Lupinus angustifolius
CAGAAATGAAGCCCAGGTAATCGATTAACCAATTGCATAATCGATTAAATCAGTGAAAATTTTGTTTTTAGGCAGCAGAGTGGTTTCGACTTTTTAGGACACATGCATGCATTACAACAGATTTATCGAGATATTTATAATCACAGAAAGAGGTTAATCAAGAGAGATAATTTTGCATTTTCAACATATATCATTCAAACATGAAACACATAGGTATCTAGAGGCAAGACAATTTATGCAAACGACTAAACAATATTTAAACAAGATATTGTTCATCAAGAATTCCTAGTTCTCTCCTTAGAACATTGAAGGAATCCCTGGGAAGGGGCTTGGTGAAAATATCTGCTAACTGTTTAGATGTTTCCACAAATTCAAGAACGCAGTCACCTTTTTGTACATGGTCACGCAAAAAATGAT
>NC_032021.1:15607733-15610869 GCF_001865875.1 Lupinus angustifolius
AGGATTGGTTAATCGATTAACAGCATTTAAAAAGTGTATTTTTAAATACAAAACATCAAATACGTTATGCACTTAGATGATACATGTTTAACACTTAGTTTTATGCCTAGAATGCACATATACATGTATTTATGTAATGCATGAACATATATATTGAATGACATATCTCATGGATGAAATGATTTAAAAGATATATGCATATGAGACATGTATTAGGTGCCCTAAGCCTTCGACTCAACTTAAACTAGAATCTAGTCTAAGCCTAGTACCAAATAAAGACTTAAGCACATTGATTTGTTGGTGATCTTCAAGCTCTTTTAGGCACAAGTTGTCTTCATCAAAACCATGACATTCAAGGAGAGCTTTCCAAAGTGTTCCTCTTGACATGCACACTTTCACATACTGCTTTCTAGGTAATAAATTGTGTGCTTCTTAGGGCTACACTCTTAAAACACCATATGAATTATTAAAAGGCTGAAAACCTAATATTTCACACTTGCATGCTTTTCGATGTAAATGCTTTATATTGAACACTTGTAAAAGATTACTAGGAAAGTGTGATTCGAAAGCTGACGTGGGAATATTTTTGGGGTACTACGTTCATAGTAAAGCATATCGAGTCTTTAATAAATATACGATGCATGTTTACTCTTGTATGCTCTAGAAATCTCAAAAATGCACTAAAATCTGAGTTAGATATGTCAATAATCGATTGTTTTGTATCTTAATCGATTATTTTGAGTTCTAGTAACTAGAAAACAAATTTTCCTCTACTTTTAATCGATTAACAAAGGACTTAATTGATTATATGGGATCAAAAATCTAAAAATTTAAAATTTAATTTTGGTTAATCGATTAACCACTGCATATAATCGATTAACGGCAGTAGTATATTAGTTTCGAGTGTCATTATCGGTCATTTCCATTTAGAACCCTAAACCCTCTTTGCTTCCCCCATTCTAAATCAATTCTCAAATTTAGTGTCGCTAACCAAATCAATAGCTAATTCGCATACTATCTCATAGTTCCATCTTCCTACAATCCTTAATCTCTACAAAATCCGAATCTTTCACCATTTTCCCGTTTTGAGAAACCCTAAAACCCAAATCCAAAAAATTGAATATTTAAATCGACTAATCAAGCTTCATACCTAAGAACATGAGTGAACCACGTAAAATTAGAGTGACGCACACTACCAAACATGCAAGAGGCGGGGAAAAAGTTTCTTCTTTTTCTCAAGGTGGAAGAAAGAATCACGGTGACCCCTATTACTCTTTCATTCTCCTAGACACACTATTTTCCAAGTTCCAAGGTAGAAAACAAACATACATGGACTGGAAATCCAAGGAGGGAATAAATTCTTGGAATTAAGAGGTAAAATATATCCTTCGCTCATTTAGGAATTTTACAGCAATGTTAGGTATAAGGATGAGGTTTATTCTTCAATGGTTATGATAAAAATGATAATTCTGGATGAGGAACTATTTCTGGAAGTTCTAGGTCTAACTAGTGATGGACAAATGTTAGGAGATTGTAACAATGAGTCGTGGGACACATTTGATGCTGTTGAGATGTACAAATCATACCTAAGAGGGCCTCATTTGTTTGTACAAGGAGAATTGACCAAAGTTGGGTCATTATGTGTTGAAAACTGGCTCTTACATTACTAAATTGCATATATTTTAGTTCAACGGAATATAAACCATGCTCAACCTACAATCAATGATCTCAAGCTCATGTTCACCAAAATGGAAATCATTGTTGTAAACTAGCCTTCGGAAATCTAGATAGTTATGAATCACATAGCTTCATCTTCATCAAGGCTGCTTGCCTAAGGGATTTTCATCTCCTGTATCATAGACTACTACGAAATCGACTTGTCAGATGTGGAGACAATGACTACAAACTCCTGAGAGCATCTTGTTTCTAACAATCGTATTCATAAGATGGGCATATACAAGTATGGAAAATTATGGAAATATCAAGAGAATCATAATGCCAACGTGAACGAAGACTTGCCGAATGAAGACCATGCTGAAAATACTCATGAGCCATACCCTGAGCAACGACAAACTGAGGCAAATATTGAGCCTCGGGTACCATCGTTTGGGATTGCACACTTGGATGCTATGGAACATTTTTAGTCTTTGAGAGACACTATGGAAGCTGAGTTCCAACAGTAGAAACAAAGGCTATTCGAGGAGCTTAAACACTTCAGCTTCGTAATAAGCACCACTCGTGGCTTTTCATCACCATCACCACCACCTAAAGAATAGCCTAGATATGATTTTCTAGAGTCTAGGGTGTGTGTGTCTGCTTTTGTGATTGTATTTTGCTATTGGTTGTATTTATTTGTTTCTTATGAACTACCTATGTACTTGACGTACATAATTTGTAATATCTCGTAAACTTTGTTATGAACTTGGCTTATGTTAGAATTATTGTGTGAGCCTTTGACTTTATCTAGTTGTGTATCTCTTCTATTGAATGGTTAGTACGCTCTGTATGTGATTTAACCAAAATCACTAGTCATTCTATGCAATATATGTCAAAATTACATAAATAGATATATCTCACAATTAATTTTTGTCATAATTTGTCTTTATTTTGAATAATTGATTAACTAAATAAAATAATCGATTAATGATAAACATTGTGCATTTGTTCAATTGTTTTTAGACTGCTAAATCGATTATCCTTGATTACTTAAAAGATTAAGACCAATAAATTTTTGAAAATCTATCGTTACTGTTGGCTAAGACTATCATATAATATCATAGCTTATTGATCATGACAAAAGGGGAGAAAGTGTTGTTTGAGCTGTTTTGCAGGTTGCACCAAGCTTCCGCATATAATCATGAAATGCTACCCTTGTCTCACCTCTTACTTGGTTTGAGGGGGAGAAAAAAGTAAGGGGGACCATCACATTCTGATTCAACCAGTGCAAACACATTCTGTCCAAGATGTTTGCCTAGTATTCAGTTTAGGTTAAGTAAACCCAAGATGGAAGTCTCAGAAAATGTCTAAAATGAAAATCATATAGGTTGAGGCATCACATCTGTTAGGTATCAGTGGTTACAATACACCTAGAAGGGGGGGTTGAATAGGTGTCGCGGTTAGAACTACCGCTTTTCAA
>NC_032021.1:15611004-15612064 GCF_001865875.1 Lupinus angustifolius
GCATCAAAATATGCATGAACATGTGAGGGAAAACATGAGAGATTATAACATGAAATGCACTCAATCCTAAAGCAAGGAATCTCTCATTTCTAAACTCACTAATGCACTTAACAAATAGATGCAACAATTAACACGTAAAATGCTCTAACTCTCTAATAAATGCAACATGCAACATATGAGATTAATTCTGAAAACGCAGTTTATAAAGAATCAGTCCAGAACCCCAGATAATCGATTAAATGCCATCTTAATCGATAAACGGGACTAAAAATTATAACTGATTCTGAAAGCAAAATATGAAATAGTACAGGATATCCAGTCACTTAAAAGACAAATAGCAAAATATGAACAAGTTCTGAAAGCAACAAGAATAACTGAATGCAGAAGGTGCCACCAGATAAAAATAAAACCTAAGGGTGAGATAGCCTAGGTCTAAAGTCCTCTAAACTAAGGTTGAGGCGGAGGATGGTCAATCTGATCATCAGGAATAGCAATGTTCTGATCTCCCCTGATAAGCACAGATAGCTTCTGAAATTCTGAACAAAACATAGCATTCTGAGCTTCAGCATTAGATTGAATCATATTCCTCAGCTCCTGAAATTTGTTGTCGGTGTAGGCGATCTGACGTTCTTCGTACTGCTCCATGCCTGCAAAATAAGAATCCTTCAGCCCTTGGAAGTGCAAATCCATACGGTTGTTAAGCCGTTGCTCCATGGCTTCCATCTGAGCTAGACCAAAACAGAGCTCTGAGGTGCTGTTCCAGAAGACTCCCCATGAGTAGTTGCATTTTGATTACCCAAATCCTCCTGATTATCATTATCCGACAAATCCAGATCAAATGTGGTATAGTCCTCCTGATACTGCCAAGTAGTACCATACTTGTATATCCCCATCTTATGAATAAGACTTTCACCAACCAGGTGATCTTTATCAGTATACTCAATAATGATAGTATCAGAAACATCAATGTGCAGATAATCGACAATGCGAGATATGAAAATACTATATGGAAGCAGCTTCGACTGAGACAATGATACGCTGTTCATAATTTTCAGAATCT
>NC_032021.1:15612164-15618577 GCF_001865875.1 Lupinus angustifolius
AGCCATAAAAAAATTAATTGACAGTATCCAAGCTATAGAGGCAAGACAATTTATGCAAACAATTAATCAATATTCAAACAAGATATTGTTCATCAAGAATTCCTAGTTCTCTCCTTAGAACATAGAAGGTATCCCTGGGAAGGGGCTTGGTGAAAATATCTGCTAATTGTTTAGATGTTTCCACAAATTCAAGAACGCAATCACCTTTTTGTACATGGTCACGCAAAAAATGATGTCTAATTTCTATATGCTTTGTTCTAGAATGCAAAACGGGATTCTTGGATAGGTTAATGGCACTTGTATTATCGCATTTTATTGGGATCTTTTCAAGTTTAAGACCAAAGTCCTTAAGTTGCTGCTTCATCCAAAGGATTTGAGCGCAACACACACCAGCGGCAATGTATTCCGCTTCAGCGGTGGACAAAGCAACACAGGCTTGCTTCTTGCTGTGCCATGCTACTAATGAACTGCCCAATAGGTGGCAAGTACCACTAGTGCTTTTCCGATCCAACTTACATCCGGCGAAATCGGAATCGGAATAACCCACCAAGGATAGTGAGGCATCCCGAGGATACCATAATCCCATGTTAATAGTTCCTTTTAGATATCTCATGATTCTTTTAACAGTTATATAGTGTGATTCTCTAGGTGATGATTGATATCTCGCACACATGCATACACTGAACATGATATCAGGTCTACTTGCAGTTAAGTAAAGTAAAGACCCAATCATACCACGATACTTCGTTACCTCGATTGCTTTTCCTTTCTCATCTTTGTCTAAGTAGCAAGCAGATGCCATAGGTGTGGAAGCTTCCTTACATTTGTCCATTTCAAATTTCTTGAGTAGCTCTTTGCAGTATTTCGCCTGATGGATGAATATCCCACTTTCTAGCTGCTTTATCTGCAATCCTAGAAAGAATGTGAGTTCTCCCATCATAGACATTTCGAACTCCCCCTGCATCATCTCAGAAAATTCTCTACACAAGATATCATTAGTAGATCCAAATATTATGTCATCTACATAGATTTGTACAAGCAGAACATGATTTTCTGATTTTCTAATAAAAAGCGTTGTGTCAACCAAGCCTCTCTCGAACCCTTTTTCTAAAAGAAAGGTACTAAGTCTGTCATACCAAGCTCTAGGAGCTTGTTTGAGACCATATAGTGCCTTTTTAAGTTTGTAAACATGGTTCGGATATTTAAAATTTTCAAAACCAGGCGGTTGGTCAACATAAACTTCTTCTTGAATGTATCCATTCAGGAAGGCGCTTTTTACATCCATTTGAAAAAGTTTGAAATTCATTAAAGATGCAAAGGAAAGAAGCATCCTGATGGCCTCTAATCTGGCTACAGGAGCGTAGGTTTCGTCATAATCGATACCCTCCTCCTGGTTGTAGCCTTTGGCCACCAAACGTGCTTTATTTCGAATTATTAAGCCAGATTCATCAAGTTTATTTCTGAAGACCCATCGAGTACCAATTACGGGATGATCATTAGGTTTGGGGACCAAGTCCCACACATTATTACGCTCAAACTGGTTTAGCTCTTCTTGCATAGCTATACCCCAGTGTACATCCTCAATGGCCTCATCAACGGTCTTAGGCTCAATTTGCGATACAAAAGCTACAAAATTACAGAAATTTCGTAAGGAACTACGGGTTACCACTCCCGTAGATATGTCACCTATAACTTTATCAATTGGGTGAGCTTTCTTTGTTTTCCACACGGTAGGCATGTCTGAGTGCTCTTGAGGTTCGATTTGACCTTCATCATTGGCTCCTTTTTCATTATCCATGTCCTTGGAGTATGCTTCTTCCAAAGCACCTGCAACATCATCAGAAACGACCTTTCTCTTCTCTTTTGGAGAAGATTCGTCAAACTGTACATGGATAGACTCTTCAACTTGCATTAAATATTTGTTAAAGACTCTGAAAGCTTTGCTATGAATCGAGTATCCCAAAAATATTCCCTCATCGGCTTTAGAGTCGAATTTCCCTAAGGCCCGCTTTCCATTATTTAATATAAAACATTTGCAACCGAAAGCGTGAAGATGGGATATATTTGGTTTGCGGCCTTTTAAAAGTTCATAAGGAGTTTTGTTCAAGTTTGGCCTTAAGAGTACTCGATTTATAACATAGCATGCAGTATGAACTGCATCAGCCCAGAAGTACTTGGGGGTATTACTTTCGTTAAGCATGGTTCTCGCTAATTCTTCTAAAACACGATTTTTCCTCTCTACAACTCCATTTTGTTGTGGAGTGCGAGGAGCAGAGAACTGATGCAAAATGCCATGCTTATCACAGAATTTGTCGAACTGAAAGTTCTCAAATTCTCCCCCGTGATCACTTCGTATATATATTATTTTTAGGTTAAGTTGGTTTTGGATTTGCTTGGCAAGATTTTTAAAATTTTTGAACGCGTCGCTTTTTGATGATAAAAACAATGTCCATGTAAATCTAGAGAAATCATCAACAATAACTAGAGCGTAGTAACTACCACCAAAACTCATGATTTGTGATGGTCCAAACAAGTCCATATGGAGTAGCTCCAAAGGTCTTGAAGTGGATATCACATTTTTATTTTTAAAAGAGTTTTTGGTTTGTTTACACTTTTGACAAGTGTCACAAATTTCTTTAGTTTTAAAATTCAATTTTGGTAGCCCCTCAACTAGTTCGTTTGATGATAATTTATCTAGATGCTTTATATGGATATGTGCAACACGTCTATGCCATAGCCAGATGTCATCTTCTTTAGAAATAAAGCATTTTGAAAATAATGTAGTGACATCGTCCAAATTAACCATGTAAATATTATTTATACGGTGACCAACAAATTTAACGTTATTAGATAAAATATCACGAATGACACAACAATCAGAATCGAAGGATACACGATTACCTTTATCGCAGAGTTGGCTTATACTCAACAAGTTATGTTCTAGTCCTTCAACATAAAGGACATTATCAATCAGAGTTTGGGATGAGTTACCAACTGTTCCTGTGCCGAGTATCTTTCCCTTGTTGTTGTCTCCATAAGTGACGTATCCTTTTCCTTTAAGTGAGAGATCCAGGAAATTTGATCTATCACCTGTCATATGCCTCGAACACCCACTATCTAAGTACCATTTTTGTCCATGTGTTCGGAGACATACCTGCAAAATAGATTACTTACTTTTCTCAGGTACCCAATTTATGTTGGGTCCTTTTCTGTTAGTGATTAGGGAATCATCTCCCTTCTTTTTCCATACATAAACTCCGCTAGGTATACCATACTTTTTGATATAGCATGAATGATAAGTATGACCATATGTGTTACAATAAAAACAAGTAGGAGAATGCTTATGATATTTGTTTTTAGCTTGAGCTACCGGTTTTCTATATGGTCGCTTCTTTTTAGCAGTGCGAGTATAACCTAGACCAGTTCGATCACCAACATTTCTAGTTTGATTAAGCAGGTTATCTAATTGCAGTTTACTGTTTGTGAGACGTGTGAGTTTTTCATTTAGTTTAAAATTGTCCTCTTGCAAAGTCTCGCAAGTCTCACAGACAGGTTTTTGACATAAGTTACTAGCAGAGCAGTTACATGAACTACAAGAATAGATGAGATCTAAAGTTTCATTTTCCAGTTTTAATTCATCTAATTCTTTTTGTAATTGGCTTATTTTTTGTTCGTTTATCAGGATTATCCTTTTCCTATCAATGTTAATTCTAGCCAATTTCTTTAATTCATCATGCAACTCGACATAAGCATCATACAATACATCATAAGGAGGTGAATCATCCGAAGTGGATGAGGTGTCAGAATATACCTCATCATTGCCCTTGCATGAGTCTGAATTTGTATCGATGTCAGATCTGGCCATCAGACACAGCTTTGCTGACTCCTCCTCACTTGAGGTGCTTGATGTCGACTCCTCCTCAGGTACATCCCAAACGATGTAAGCTTTCTTGGATTTGAAGTCCCTGGGAGTGCTCTTTTCTGAATCAACCTTCTTTAGGTAGGTTGGACACTGAAACCTCATGTGCCCTACTTTTCCACACTCATGGCAAGTGAAGCGATCCTTGTTATTCTTGCCTTTACTGGTTGACTCTTTCGCTTCCTTCTTTTGAAACTTTTTGAGTCCTCCTTTTCTTTTAATGAATTTGCTAAATTTTCGGACTAGGAGACCCATAGTTTCATCATCTAGATCGGAATCAGATTCATCATCAATTTTCTCTTCTTTGTCTTTGGAGGTCGTGGCCTTCAATGTGATGCTCTTCTTCTTCCGGTCTGATTCTTCATTCATGGTCAAGCGACCCAACTCCATTTCATGCTCTTGAAGTTTTCCAAATAAAGTAGCTAAAGGCATAGAATCTAAATCTTTAGACTCAACAATTGCAGTCACCTTTGGTTGCCATCTCCTGTCAAGACAACGCAAAACTTTATTAGTTAGTTCACCTCTAGCAAATGATTTATCGAGAGCAACTAAATGGTTGACAATATGAGTGAATCGCTTTTGCATATCACATATTGATTCGCTTGGTAACATGCGAAACAACTCATATTCGTGGGTCAGCGCGTTCAGTCTTGCGCGCTTGACTTCGCTAGTGCCTTCGTGAGTCACTTGTAAAGTGTCCCACATTTCTTTCGCATTATGGCACTGCGAGACCCTAAAGAATTCATCATATGATAGGGCCGATGTGATGATGTTTTTGGCGCGCAGGTTATGCTGGACCTTTTTGCGCTCATCATCGGTCCATAAACTTTTCGGTTTATCTTTAGGTTGATCGTCCACAAGATGTTGTGGAACGTAAGGGCCGTTGACTACGGATTCCCAAATATCCGAGTCTATGGCCTCAATAAAAATTTGCATGCGCACTTTCCAGTAGGCATACCCTTCACCACTGAATATTGGTGGTCGATTAATGGATGACCCATCACCACCAAATGGATTTGAAGAACCCATTCCTTTTCCCTTTAGGATCACGAATACGCGGTTGAGCTAGCACTTCGTACTAGCTCTGATACCACTTGTTAGGTATCAGTGGTTACAATACACCTAGAAGGGGGGGGGGGTTGAATAGGTGTCGCGGTTAGAATTACCGCTTTTCGCAAATCAACACTTAATGCTGAATCAACCCTATTTAATCGATTAAGGAGAAAAGGATAATCGATTATAAGCACAGTCTTAATCGATTAACACAAAAAACAGTTTTAAACAGAAACTATTTTAATCGATTAATAGAAACAGTATAATCGATTAACACAGGAATATTAATCGATTAAACAGAACCAGTAAGCAATTACAGAAACGATTAAATGCGAAACAAATAACCGATAACAGAACGAATACAGAGCTTACAAATTTGTATATCAGAATAGCTTGCAATACAACAAAAGAACAGAATGTATTAGTTGAATCAAATATACAAATTAAATCGATTGAAAAACAGTAAAGAGAGAGAGAGAAACAAATCCTGCAAATCGAATTTTTATCCTGGTTCGTTTGCTGTCCACTGCAAACTACATCCAGGCCTCCCGGCTGACTTGGGAGATTTCCTTCACTATAATCGAATCAATGTAATTTACAAACACATTATCCAATTACAACACTTAGCAAATGACAAGAAATCAAAGAAACTATCCAATGGTTTGACTCCCTTCCTACCGATAAAGAAAACGTTTCTTTCGGCGTAGCCCCAGCCAAAGAATCTCTCGTTCTTTCCTTTTCTTACACTCTAAGCTATGAAGAAACACACAATCTCTACTGGTGATACGACACCAAGAGATTCCCTTTCACAACAATTACACAAGAATTACAAGAGTAATATTAAGCTATACCTAAGCTCAAATACAACATGAAGGCTTTACTCTAATGCACATTTAACACAAACACATGTGAAATGACAAGTATTAGTTATGAAAACAGAAGTTACAGAATTATAAAATTCATGAAAAACGCATCAAAAATATGCATGAACATGTGAGGGAAAACATGAGAGATTATAACATGAAATGCACTCAATCCTAAAGCAAGGAATCTCTCATTTCTAAACTCATGAGGATGAGGATGAGGATTAGGATTAGGATTAGGATTAAGATTAGGATTATGATTATGATTAGGATTATAATTAGGGTTAGGATTAGGATTAGTATTAGGATGGGGATGAGGTTGGGGATGAGAATGAGGATAAGGATGAGGATGAGGATTAGGATTAGGATTATGGTGAGGATGAGGACTAGGATTAGGACTTAGAGTTGGGTTAGGATTAGGAGTAGGATTAGGATTAGGATTAGGGTTAGGACTAGGATTTGGATGAGGATCAGGATGAGGATTACGATACCGATGAGGATGAGGATGAGGATGAGGGTGAGGATGAGGATGAGGATGAGGATGAGGATGAGGATGAGGATGAGGATGAGGATGAGGA
>NC_032021.1:15618677-15619158 GCF_001865875.1 Lupinus angustifolius
TGAGGATTAGGATGAGGATGAGGATGAGGATTAGGATTAGGATTAGGATTAGGATTAGGATTAGGATTAGGATTAGGACCAGGATGAGGATGAGGATGAGGGTGAGGATGAGGGTGAGAGTGAGGATGAGGATGTGGATGAGGATTAGAAGTAGGATTCGGATTTGGATTAAAATTAGTATTAGGATTAGGATTAGGATGAAGATTAGAATTAGGATTAGGATTAGGATTAGGACTAGGATTAGGATTAGGATTACGATTAGGGTTAGGATTAGGGTTAATAATAGGATTATGATTAGGATTAGGATGAGGATGAGGATGAGGATGAGGATGAGGACTAGGATTCGTATTTGGATTAGGATTATGATTATGATTATGATTAGGATTAGGATGCGTATGAGGATGAGGATGAGGATGAGGATGAGGATGAGGATGAGGATGAGGATGAGGATGAGGATGAGGATGACGATGAGGATGAGGAT
>NC_032021.1:15619258-15620727 GCF_001865875.1 Lupinus angustifolius
TAGGGTTAGGATTAGGATTAGGATTAGGGTTAGGATTAGGATTAGTATTAGGATGAGGTTGGGGATGAGGATGAGGATGAGGATGAGGATTAGGATTATGGTGACGATGAGGATTAGGATTTGGAATTGGAGTAGGGTTTCGATTAGGATTAGGATTAGGGTGAGGATTAGGATTAGGATGAGGATGAGAATGAGGATGTGGAAGAGGATGAGTGTTCGGATTAGGAATAGGATTTGGATTCGGATTAGGATTAGGATTAGGATTAGCATTAGGATTAGGGTTAGGGTTAGGGTTAGGGTTAGGGTTACGCGATGAGGATGAGGATGAAGATGAGGATTGGGATGAGGATGAGGATGAGAATGAGAATGCGGATGAGGATGAGGATGAGGATTAGGATTAGGATTATGGTGAGGATGAGGACTAGTATTAGGAATTGGATTAGGGTTAGGATAAGGATTAGGATTAGGGTTAGGATTAGAATTAGGATGAGGATGAGGATGAGGATTAGGATGCAGATGAGGTTGAGGATGAGGATGAAGATGAGGGTGGGGATGAGGATGAGGATGAGAATAAGAATGCGGATGAGGATGAGAATGAGGATTAGGATTAGTATTTGAATTGGGATTAGGATAATGATTATGATTGGGATTAGGATTAGGGTTAGGATTGCGATTGGGATTAGGAAGGGGATGAGGATTAGCATGAGGATGAAGAAGGGCATGAGGATGAGGATGAGGATGAGGATGAAGATTAGGATTAGGAATTGGAGTAGGGTTAGGGTCAGGATGAGGATGAGGATGAGGATGAGGATGAGGATGAGGATGAGGATGAGGATGAGGATTAGGATTAGGATTAGGATTAGGATTAGGATTAGGATTAGGATTAGGATTAGAATTAGGATCAGGATGAGGATGACGATGAGGGTGAGGATGAGGGTGAGAGTGAGGATGAGGATGTGGATGAGGATTAGAAGTAGGATTCGGATTAGGATTAGGATTAGTATTAGGATTAGGATTAGGATGAAGATTAGGATTAGGATTAGGATTAGGATTACGACTAGGATTAGGATTAGCACTAGGATTAGAATTAAGATTACGATTAGGGTTAGGATTAGGGTTAGGAATAGGAATATGATTAGGATTAGGATTAAGATTTGGGTTAGGATTAGGATTAGTATTAGGAAGGGGATGAGGTTCGGGATGAGGATGAGGATGAGGATTAGGATTAGTATTTGGATTAGGATTATGATTATGATTATGCTTAGGATTAGTATTAGGATGGGGATGAGGTTCGGGATGAGTATGAGGATGAGGATGAGGATTAGGATTAGTATTTGGATTAGGATTATGATTATGATTATGATTAGGATTAGGATGAGTATGAGGATGAGGATGAGGATGAGGATCAGGATGAGGATGAGGATGAGAATGAGGATTAGGAATAGGATTAGGATTAGGATTAGGATTAG
>NC_032021.1:15620827-15622641 GCF_001865875.1 Lupinus angustifolius
AGGATGAGGATGAGGATGAGGATGAGGATGAGGATGAGGATGAGGATGGGGATTAGGATTAGGATTAGGATTAGGATTAGGATTAGGATTAGGATTAGGATTACGATTAGGATTAAGGTTAGGATTACGATTAGTATTAGGATGAGGTTGGGGATGAGGATGAGGATGAGGATTATGATTAGGATTATGGTGAGGATGACGATTAGGATTAGGATTATGGTGAGGATGAGGATTAGGATTAGGAATTGGAGTAGGGTTAGGATTAGGATTAGGGTTAGGATTAGGATTAGGAATAGGTTGAGCATGAGGATTAGGATGCGGATGCGGATGAGGATGAGGATGAGAATGAGGATGACGATGAGGATGAGGATGAGGATGAGGATGGCGATGAGGATGAGGATGAGGATGGGGATGGGGATGAGGATGAGGATGAGGATAAGGATGCGGATGAGGATGTGGAGGAGGATGAGTGTTCGAATTAAGAATACATTTGGATTCGGATTAGGATTAGGATTAGGATTAGGATTAGGGTTAGGATTAGGGTTAGGATTAGGATTAGGATTAGGATGAGGATGAGGATGAGGATGAGGACGAGGATGAGGATGAGGATGAGGATGCGGATGAGGATGAGGATGAGGATGAGGACGAGGATGAGGATGAGGATGAGGATGCGGATGAGGATGAGGATGAGGATGAGGACGAGGATGAGGATGAGGATGAGGATGCGGATGAGGATGAGGATGAGGATGAGGACGAGGATGAGGATGAGGATGAGGATGCGGATGAGGATGAGGATGAGGATGAGGACGAGGATGAGGATGAGGATGAGGATGCGGATGAGGATGAGGATGAGGATGAGGACGAGGATGAGGATGAGGATGAGGATGCGGATGAGGATGAGGATGAGGATGAGGACGAGGATGAGGATGAGGATGAGGATGCGGATGAGGATGAGGATGAGGATGAGGACGAGGATGAGGATGAGGATGAGGATGCGGATGAGGATGAGGATGAGGATGAGGACGAGGATGAGGATGAGGATGAGGATGCGGATGAGGATGAGGATGAGGATGAGGACGAGGATGAGGATGAGGATGAGGATGCGGATGAGGATGAGGATGAGGATGAGGACGAGGATGAGGATGAGGATGAGGATGCGGATGAGGATGAGGATGAGGATGAGGATTAGGATTAGGATTATGGTGAGGACGAGGACTAGGAATAGGAATTGGATTAGGGTTACGATTAGGATAAGGGTTAGGATTAGAATTAGGATGAGGATGAGGAAGAGGATTAGGGTGCGGATGAGGATGAGAATGAGGATGAAGATGAGGATGGGGATGAGGATGAGGATGAGGATAAGGATTAGGATTAAGATTTGGATGAGAATGAGGATGAGGCGAGGATGAGGATGAGGATTAGGATTAGTATTTGGATTGGGATTAGGATTATGATTATGATTAGGATTTGGATTAGGATTGAGGATGGGGATGAGGATGAGGATGAGGATCAGGATGAGGATGAGGATGAGGACGAGGATGAGGATGAGGATTAGGATTAGTATTTGGATTGGGATTAGGATTATGATTATGATTAGGATTTGGATTAGGATTAGGGTTAGGATTGTGATTGGGATTAGGATGGGGATGAGGATGAGCATGAGGATGAAGATGGGCATGAGGATGAGGATGAGGATTTCGATTAGGATTAGGATTAGGAATAGGAACAAGGTAAGGATTAGGAACAGGATTTGGAATAGGATGAGGATGAAGATGAGGATGAGGATGAGGAGGAGGATGAGGATGAGGATGAGG
>NC_032021.1:15624213-15625303 GCF_001865875.1 Lupinus angustifolius
TAAGATTAGGATTAGGATTAGGATTAGGATTAGGATTAGGATTAGGATTAGGATTAGGATTAGGATTAGGATTCAGATTAGGATGGGGATGAGGATGAGGATGAGGATGAGTATTAGGTTTAGGATTAGAAATTGGAGTTGGGTTAGGATTAGGACTAGGACTAGGGTTAGCATAAGGATTAGGATTAGGATGAGGATGAGGATGAGGATGGGCGCGAGGATGACGATTAGGAATATGATTAGGATTAGGATTAGGATTAGGATTAGGTTTGGGATTAGGTTTAGGATTAGGATTAGGATTAGGATTAGGACTAGGATTAGGATTAGGATTAGGATTAGGATTAGGATTAGGATTAGGATTAGGATTAGGATTAGGATTAGGATGGGGATGAGGTTGTGGATGAGGACGAGGATGAGGATGAGGACGAGGATGAGGATTAAGTTTAGGATTAGAAATTGGAGTTGGGTTAGGATTAGGATTAGGAGTAGGGTTAGCATTAGGATTAGGATTGGGATTAGGATTAGGATTAGGATTAGGATTAGGATTAGCATTAGGATTAGGATTAGGATTATGATTATGATTAGGATTATGATTAGGATTAGGGTTAGGATTAGGATTCGGATTAGGATGGGGATGAGGTTGGGGATGAGGATGAGGATGAGGATGAGGATTAGGTTTAGGATTAGAAATTGGAGTTGGGTTAGGATTAGGATTAGGACTAGGGTTAGCATTAGGATTAGGATTAGGATGAGGATGAGGATGAGGATGGGCGCGAGGATGAGGATGAGGATGAGGATGTGGATGAGGATGAAGATGAGGGTGAGGCTGAGGATGAGCATGCGCATGAGGATGAGGATGAGGATAAGGATGGGGATGCGGAAGAGGATGAAGATGAGGATGAGGATGACGATGAGGATGAGGATGAGCATGAGGATGAGGATGAGTATGAGGATGAGGTGGAGGTTGAGGACACGATGAGGATGAGGAGGAGGTTGAGGACATGATGAGAATGAGGATGAGCATAGGATGAGGATGAGGATGAGGATGAGGATGAGGATGAGGATGAGGATGATGATGAGGATGAGGATG
>NC_032021.1:15627289-15627548 GCF_001865875.1 Lupinus angustifolius
TGAGGATGAGGATGAGGATGAGGATGAGGATGAGGATGAGGATGAGGATGAGGATGAGGATGAGGAAGAGGATGAGGATTAGGATTTCGATTAGGATTAGTTAAAGGAGTAGGGTTAGGATTAGGAATAGGATTAGAATGAGTAAGAGGATAAGGATGAGGATGAGGACGAGGATGAGGAAGCGGATGATGATTAGGATTGTGATTATGATTAGGATTAGGATTAGGGTTATGATTGGGATTGGGATTAGGAAGGGGAT
>NC_032021.1:15627648-15628423 GCF_001865875.1 Lupinus angustifolius
ATGGGGATGAGAATGGGGATGCGGATGAGGATGAGGATGAGGATGAGGATGAGGATGAGGATGTGGATTAGGATTAGGATTAGGAATAGGAATAGTGTTAGGATTAGGATTAGGATTAGGAATAGGATGAGGATGAGGAGGAGGATGAGGATGAGGAGGAGGATGAGGAGGAGGAGGAGGATGAGGATGAGGATGAGGATGAGGATGAGGACGAGGATGAGGATGAGGATGAGGATTAGGATTAGGATTTGGATTAGGAATTGGATTAGGGTTAGGATTATGATTAGGAACAGGGTTAGGATTCAGATAAGGATGAGTATGAGGATGAGGAGTAGGATGCGGATGCAGATGAGGATGAGGATGGGGATGAGGACAAGGACGAGGATGAGGATGAGTATAAGGATGAGGATGAGGATTAGGATTAGGATTAGGTTTAGGATTAGGCTTAGGATTAGGGTTAGGATTAGGATTAGGATTAGGATTAGGATTAGGATGAGGACGAGGATGAGGATGAGGATGAGGATGCGGATGAGGATGAGGATGAGGATGAGGACGAGGATGAGGATGAGGATGAGCATGAGGATTTGGAATAGGATTACGATTAGGTAGTGGAGTAGGGTTAGGATTAGGATTAGGATTAGGGTTAGGATTAGGATTAGGATTAGGATTAGGATTAGGATGAGGACGAGGATGAGGATGAGGATGAGGATGCGGATGAGGATGAGGATGAGGATGAGGACGAGGATGAGGATGAGCATGAGGATGACGATTAGGA
>NC_032021.1:15628523-15628994 GCF_001865875.1 Lupinus angustifolius
ACGAGGATGAGGAAGAGGATGAGGATGAGGAAGAGGATGAGGTTGAGGATGAGGAAGAGGATGAGGATGAGGAAGAGGATGAGGAGAGGATGAGGAGGAGGATGAGGATGAGGATGAGGATGAGGACGAAGATGAGGATGAGGATTAGGATTAGGATTAGGATTAGGAATTGGAGTAGCGTTAGGATTAGGATGAGGAATAGGGTTAGGATTCAGATAACGATGAGTATGAGGATGAGGAGTAGGATGCGGATGCGGATGAGGATGAGGATGAGGACAAGGACGAGGATGAGGATGAGGATAAGGATGAGGATGAGGATTAGGATTAGGATTAGGTTTAGGATTAGGCATAGGATTAGGATTAGGATTAGGATTAGGATGAGGATGAGGATGAGGATGAGGATGAGGATGAGGATGAGGATGCGGATGAGGACGAGGATGAGGATGATGATGAGGATGAGGACGAGGATGA
>NC_032021.1:15629094-15699521 GCF_001865875.1 Lupinus angustifolius
CATGTGAAAATAGTGGATGTGGGGAAAGATGTTGAGATTGAAAATGATGAAAAAGAGAACAAAGAAAGCGTTAAGTATTATACTTTTAAAGGAATGAATAACAAAGCTTTAATATTTTCTAGAAGGATGTGGTAAATATTTTGACACCCGTAAGCTTATTTTACTTACAAAATGCAAAAGGCTCTTCAGTTACTTACTTTGCCACCACTTCCAATCTCATTCTCTCAGTAAAACAAAATCCCTAACCCTCAATGGCAAAGAAGCAGAGATAAATTTCTCATCCTACTCCAACCCCATCACCTTCACCGAAAGAAGAAGTAAACAATATTGAAGAAGATGTTATCCATGTTGATCAGGTTCAAACACTTTCCAAAACCCCTTCCATTTCCATTTCCAATCATGAACCCGTATTCTCTTATTCCAAATACACAAAGCGTCCAAATGAAAACGGTGATCCTTCGAGTCCAAAACGGACCAAGATTGAAGGATCAGATTCAAAGCCTCCCTTTCACCATTTTTAGAGCTTTGATGATGAACTTATCATATTGAATGGCATGCACGATTTCATTCTGAAATTGGCCCTCGTCCTCATAAGTCTAGTAATGATTTTCATAATTTCATTAAGAAATCGCTGCATGTGGAAGCTTCAAGTACTCAGTTGAAGGAGAAGGTTCGCAAGTTGAAGTTGAAGTTCTTGAAGAATGGTAAGACACCTTCTTTCTCTAATGCTCATGATTCTGAAATATTTGAATTGTCAAAAAAGATTTAGGGCAATACAGAAGGTGGACACTCACATGGAACATTAGAAAAAGCAGAGTCTGATGAAACTATAGAAGGAAAACATGTGAAAATAGTGGATGTGGGGAAAGATGTTGAGATTGAAAATGATGAAAAAGAGAACAAAGAAAGCGTTAAGTATTATACTTTTAAAGGAATGAATAACAAAGCTTTAATATTTTCTAGAAGGATGTGGTAAATATTTTGACACCCGTAAGCTTATTTTACTTACAAAGAGTCCAAAATGGACCAAGATTGAAGGATCAGATTCAAAGCCTGCATTTCACCGTTTTTTGGAGCTTTGATGGTGAACTTATCATATTAAAAGGCATGCACGATTTCATTTCTGAAAATGGCCCTCATCCTCATAAGTCTAGTAATGATTTTCATAATTTCATTAAGAAATCGTTGCATGTGGAAGCTTCAAGTACTCAGTTGAAGGAGAAGGTTCCCAAGTTGAAGTTGAAGTTCTTGAAGAATGGTGAGACACTTTCTTTCTCTAATGCTCATGATTCTGGAATATTTGAATTGTCAAAAAAGATTTGGGGCAATACAGAAGGTGGACACTCACATGAAACATTAGAAAAAGCAGAGTCTGGTGAAACTAAAGAAGGAAAACATGTGAAAATAGTGGATGTGGGGAAAGATGAAGAGATTGAAAATGACGAAAAAGATAGCAAAACAACTCTGTATCTAATGGAAGTGTTTCAGTTGAATGGGTTCGACAAGGATGCTAAAAAGGAAGGGATAGAGCTACTTGGAGAATCGGATAGGGTAGAGTTGAAGGTGCTTTGGAAGGAATTTCAAAATGCTGAGTTAGAGCTTTCTGTGAGACGTGCGGAATTAGTTGCTAAACAGGCTCGGTTGATGCTTGAGGCAAGGAAGTCATCAAAGAATTAGGGCTTGTACCCTTTTTACTATTCTGGTGTATGTTTTGGTGCAATGTGATTAGAGCTACTTTAGCTCTATGTTTTGTGTAATCTTTTGGTAATCTTGGGCATGGTTTTTGTGATCTTTTGCTTTGTAAGTTTGTTCATTTGAAATAGTCTTTTGACTTCAAAATTGGCTAGTTTAAGTAATGATGTTATGATTATATTTAATGACTTCAAAATATTATTAATCATTTTTTAACTTTTTTTTGTGGACTCATTTTATTAACTTATGTACAAATGTTTAGTTAGTAAAAAATATATTTTTTTCCCAAAAGACAACTTTTTCACACACAAAAATATGTGAGACCATAGATTACATAAAGCCCACACAACAAAATAAATATCATTATCCAAATGAATATAAAGTATCATTATCCAAAATATATTCCAAAAAATCTCATTATCAAGATCAGTAGTCATGCATGGAATATAAAATATTTTCAGAATAATATCATTAAAACTAACATACATGTAATATAAAGTATCATTTTCATACTAATATAAAGAGTAAAGTACATAACAAATATGACTAAAATGACATTGAGACATAGCATGTAAGCTAAGTAACATGCCATGAGTAAGGTAACATTTGAAGAAAAAACGTTCACTCATGTTATTCGGTAAAAATAATGATACAAATTTATAAAGATCTAAATTTTTACTTATGTTAAAAAAAGTTATTTTTTCATATAACAGAAGATACAATTTAACTTGGCAAAAAATATACTTATTTTCACAAAAAGACAACTTTTTTCCATACAAAAAAAAACCTTCTTTTTTTCATATAACAAAAGTTACAACTTAACCCTAAACCCAAAAAAATATAGTTTTTGTCACAAAAAAGAAGAAGCTATATGAATGTTTTTTTCACACAGAAATAATAGCTTAACCCTAAACCCATAAAAATACAATTTTTTCACAAAAGGTAACTTTTTTCACACAAAAAATACCTTCTTTTTTCCATATGAATGTTTCTATGGTGAGAATAAATGATAACCATCGTTTCTAAAGAAGAAGATAAAAGTCAATTAAAAATGTCATTTTTGTGAGAAAAAACTCAAACGAAATGTTGGAAATCCATTGATTAAATAAAATGTTCAATGATCACTCAGCTAAGCAAAATGGGGGCAATGGTTTCACATCATTCATAAGTATTAGAAAAATGACATCTTTATGGTGGAAACCATGAGTATAACCAAATAAGAGTTTACATTGTGAAAATAAAATGTTCACCATGAGTTTACAATATGATTACCTTCAATGAAAATGAGTATCAAATATTTGTTTTAGAGTAAAAGAAAATAGAAAGACTATGAGAGAAGACTTGTGAATAGTATATATAGAAATGAGAAAAGATATGTGAATAGTATAGATAGAAATGAGAGAAGAGTGGATAAGAAGACAAACAGAGAACTTTTTTGAAGAGAGAAAGATGGAAAGTAAATTATTAATTAAGAGAGAAAGATGAAAAGTACATTATTAAGAGAGAAAGAGCACACTTCCACGTGCCATACATGCAACTAGAGGACAAAGTTTGTCCTTTCATTTCATCTTCGGTTAAAAGCAATTAGATACATTATTTTATTTTAGCTTCAAACAGTAAAAGTTTGTCTTTTCTATAAAATAACACAATATTTTTATGTTTTTTTTAAAACAAAAAAGTATTAGGATTACATATTTACCCATAAATATGTGTGTCAAGAAAGAGGAAACATATTAAAGGGATTACACAAGCCCCTTTAATTAATAGATATAGATAAAGTATCATATGACATGAAGATTACTTATCTCTTATCATTATTAAAATTATAACATGTGTCTTATTGAATTAGTTTTTATAAAAAAAAATATTTCTAAAATTAACAAAATAATATATATATATATATATATATATATATGATGTTTTTGTAATAATGTTAGGGTGAAATATTTATGCATGTAATGATTTATACCTTTATATTATCTATCATTTATCTAGGTAATTTTTTTGAAAAATTAATTATGATTAGATATTAATGATTAATAATGTAGTAGTAATGTATAAAACTTTTACACTATCAGTGCATATAATTTTTCATATAATTTTTTGCTTAATGCCTTAGATATCAGAAGAGTAATTTGGTGGCACATATCTAATTTATGTTCCTTTGATTTGATTGGTATTATGTATATGCAATTTGGGGACTTGTCTTGAATGCACCCTTTAAGTAGAAAGTGCAACTTGCACTTTTGAGTAATTTGAGGAGAGTGTTATAGGTTGACCCGTTACAGTCTAACAGATAATTTGGTATTGAATATTTGTGTAGGGTTGTCCCTAATGAAGTCTGAATAAAATAGATTGAAAAAATAGTTTAAAGAATAAAGGAAAGTTGTGATAAAGAAGTAATAATAAAGGAATATGATTGATTTTTTTGGTAATGATTAATGTTGAAATTCCTGAGAAGTTTGTGGAGATGGTTATCCATGTGATTATCCCTATTGTCACTTTCCTTAACTAAAACTCCACGTAGCGTATTAGGGCTTGTTTGGGAGTTGGATTTTGGAGAGGAAGGAAGGGAAATAGAAGGCTTGAGAGTCACCTCACAAATGTATTTCATGGCTCCCAAGCCTTCTCTTTCCATTCCTTCCCCTCTAAAATTCAACTTCCAAACAAACCCTTAGAGGATATGTATTCGGGTCGGATTTGACCATTGAAAAGATCTCCACATAGCTCATTAGAGCATAGGCTAACAAGATTAGTCGTGTTCTTTTGATTCAGAAATATGCAATATATTTATAAACAAACGAACTACACAAGAAGACAACCATCATTAATGAAAATGCAAGTTCTAATAAAACAATAAATATATTTTCGCCATGAAGTTCTTTAGGGCAATGAAGAGACAAATATTTGAAAGGTGAAATACATCATAAAAACATAAATTTTAGTGTAAATGAGTCTAGAACCACTTATTTAAAAAAAATTACAATTATTCAAAAAATTGCAAAAATAAAATCTAATAGTTATCCGACCATATAGTGAGAGACTGATGGCCAATGGTCATTGTTTCTTCACAATTTTGTACTATTATATTCTATAGTCAAATATAAATCTTACATATTTATCATTGTTTCTTCACAATTTTACGCTATTATATCCTATAAGTGAGTTATAATCCTTCAATTCTTGGATAATCAAAGCCTTGTTATTGAAATCATAGGTTGCCCATCACTGGCACACATCACCTATACATAATTAAATTTTGGTCATCTCTTGAATAAATTTTAAATATATTAATTTTTTAAAATAAAATATCTAATAAACCCTTCTTTTAACCTCTAAACTTGAAAGCATGAAAACAATAGTCTTTTACGTTGAACTGTAAAAAAATCTACTCCGATTAGTGCTTTTATTATACCAATTGAATCATTACAAAGAATCATTTTTTATTGTGCATATGGAAAATCAATGATGGAGAGAAATTAAATCCATTTTATTATTTTAATGACCTTTACCTCTAGAAAGATATTGCAATATCTGATTATCAACATGGAGGTATCATGCATGCAGCACACGATAAAAGGACCAATTTAGAAGCATTCTTTTACAATTTAAAATTGGTATTTTCTAAATTCAATAACCATTTAATAAGTACCTTGAATTTCAAGTATTAAAATAAAGATCTACTCAAACACCACATGCTGTGGGCAAAAGGTCATAATTAGTAAGAAGGATAAAATATTCCAAAAAAAATTGTCTTCATGTCTCAAACAAATTACATTTCATCACGTAATAAAAACAAATTATTTTCCATTTTTATAATTTTTTTAATTACTTGACACTTTTTAATTAGAATGTGACTCAATGAGATACCAAATTATGGGATAGAGTTCCCCTTTCAATAATCAGCATAATTGAGTATCATTCATTCATTCCTACAAAAAAGAATGTGTTTTCTCTCTTTATCTCAAACTCTTTCACCACTTGGATTTCTTTGCTTCTAAAATTGTCTTCAATGTATGTATCTTGTTCTCTCCTTTGAGTGTTTTATTCATCCCAAGACTAAAAAATGAATTTCCATTTGGACCAACATTGAAGTCTATGAACCTAGCACACCTTCATAGTGTTCAATCACATGGGTGCATTGACCAAACAAAAAGAATCAAATGGATGTCATATCCCTCTGGATTTATTTAACTTCAAAAGTGTTTCACAATTTGTTTTAAGATTAAGATTTTCTAAATTGTAAAGTCAAGTTTAAACATTAAAATTGAAATGTAATGTGCAAGAGAAGAGGATTGTAATTGTAAGAAATTCATAGGTAGTGTACATGAAAAGAGTATCATTGAAAAAATATTTGACTACTAATTTAATTATTGGTTAACTAATAACCATTTTCTAAATTATTTTCGAACACACTTCCATTTTCATGCATCACATCACATAATGGGAATCAATAAAATGAAACCATGATTAAAAGAAAAGCAACAAAAGCACAAATTATGAAGTGATAAAAGTATTAGTTGGCTGGAAAGTTGTTAGGAACGTTATAGGCCATTAGGGTACATTCACTTTTGGGGTACTAGATAAATCAAAACACTATATTGATAGTGTAAATATTTTTTACATTGTTCGTACACATATTTTAAACTCAAATCAAAATGTGTTACAATTAAAATAAGGTTTTGGTACATAAGTTAAGCAAAAGTATGACTTTTTATCATTTTGCTAAATAAGTTTTCTCTTAAAATCAGACTAAATATATCTGATTATTCTTGTAAAAAAACATTTGTTATCTCATTAAAAGGAGGGACTCAAGTTATAACATTTCTTATATAAAAATTGTGAAAACAATAAATCTGGACTTTACAACCAATATGTGGAGGGTTACGATTAAAAGTTAATTATTAGTCACATGGATAGTCATATACATGTATCTTTTAATCTTCACCATTTAAATAAGATCCAATAGTCCATATTAAGTATTCTAATTTCTCAAATAGCACATTGCTCTCCAATGAGTCGCTCCGAATGTGAAAACTCATGTGTGACTATATCTGATTAGTTAAGTCAATGGAATTTTGAAATAACTTATTTTAGATATCTAATAACTAAACAACCTTATATAGCAAATTAAATGTAGTAAAAATCAGATAATATCCCATGAAACCACACCATTCTAAATTCTTTATGGGAAATGATTTTCTTATGAAAAACATTTTATATTCTCACTTAGGTACATGCAACAAGCAATTAGTACAACAGAAACAATATTGTTATATCTCGTAATATTCCCTATACTTAAATAAATATTGTGTGGCCTGATTTGACAGCTTAGCCACATGTATTATGAGATAAAAAAATTTTACATTTCCAAAGGTATTCCCTAAGGAATTAATCTCTTTCGAGTTGCGCAGATGTTCTTCTCAATAAGTATCGTTTCCAGTGATCGAACACACTTTTTAGCCTGTCTGAAGATCTATCAGGAGTTTACATCATTTGACATTGTTATTTGTTGCATAGTAACAAAATGCAGAACCAAGTTGGAATTTACACTAATCTAATGACAAAGGGAATGAAAAATATGTACTCATGTATTATGAGATTCTCTGTGAAACCAAGCATTGTACAAAAAAATGTGTATTAAATAGAAAGAAACAAGTGATTGAAGGAAAGAACATATTCAATCAGAAGAGAATGCTATCACAAAATCAGAGTCTGATAAACAAAAAAGATACCACAATGCTATTACATGTTAAATGGGTGTTCCCTGTTATCTCCATTGTGGTTGTGTTCATCATAAGTGTTGTTTGTCTTTTTAGACTTTCTCTTCAAGACAACAATCCATGTTATAACCTCTAACAATACGGCAATTACGCCGAGCGCCGCAATCACTCCAATGTATGCTGTTTTCCATCTCTTTTCGGGCAGCAAGATGTCGAAGCCCTTGAATATATTGATAAGACTCATGATAACTATTGCGTATCCGAAGCTATGGTGATAGATATTCCAGTAAAATCGAAATTTGTGATCCTTTGCTGGCCTTAGGAACAATGCGAAAATCTATAAAATCAAAACAGAGAGGAAGCTTCATCAAAAAAACATACAAGAATCAAATGTTAAATTTCATCTGTAGTTTCTTTCAACAACAGAGAATATACTCTGCATATGTGGTTATATTCTTCTAGCACAAAACTTTCGAATATCGATCGAACTTGTAATTAAAGATAATCAGACAATATTTTACCTGTATAGTGGCAAGTGTAAAGAGAGCGATTCCAATGTTGCGATGAAGACTATATGTAATCCCAGCCGATTGGCTCCCGAGTTTAAGACCAGTTGCCCAGCCAGCAACCCCAATGGCGTAAGCCGATAACTGGCATCCAACATGAAGATAGAACCAAGCTGGATCGGCAGATGGGAATGTCTTCACATACCTTGCTATGATCACTCCAAGGGGAAACAGAACACCCCAACTCACAGCATTTAGTATACCATGAATCTGGTATTTAACAAAAATCATATATTAACATTTTTGTTACAAGATAAATAACAGATCAAGATCTTCCAAATATACTCATTAATTTACCATTACTCCACTAATAAACTACCATTGATTCCATGATTCTAACACAATAGAGGTAGAAGCTTAGTTTGATTTTAACTATCCAATTGCAGTAAAAAAAAATGAAACCAATCTGATTATGATTCACCAAAATCAACAAAACAATTTCCTCAAAACTCAAAAACCCAGATAAACAATAAACCAGTGAGTTGAAAAAACCACAGGCATGCCTCAATTTTTTATTGAAAATGTAATCAAAACAAAACAAGGAATTGAGAAAACAACAAACACCTATTTTCTAAAATCACCAAAACAACCAAAAAGCTATATGTCCACATCATGAAGAGATCTCAGTCCACCTTATAAATTACAAAAGACCAACAAAAAAATAATAATTCAGATCAACAATCAACCTTACCAACAAGGCATTGGTTAATGTAAGGCTCCGCTAGATCCTCAGAAATACCAAAAGGTCAAGGGTTCCATTCATGTAAACAACACTTGGTGAGAGGGGCAGACACGCACCCCAGAGAAAAAATTAGTTATTTATGTATAAGATGAGGAATACTTATGGTAGTACCAAAAAAAATCTCTACAAATTTAATCTCTATAACATTCAGTATCAAAGATGTCCTTAAACTATCCAGATTTGCAGTTCAAAATCCAGACAAATACTGAAAAAACATTAACTTTCTCAGAAAAAAACTATCAGGTTCATAAAAACCAATAATTTAACAACAAAAAACAAAAACAAAAAACATAAACTTACATTCTTGTTCTTGGTTCTGGAATCTACCCCACCACCAATAAAACCTTGTCCTCCACTCAAATTCAATTTCCCCTTAGCATTCAAATTCTCAGATGCAAACCCATGAACATCCAACTTTCCATTAGTAACAGATGGCCCCACCTGCCACACTTGATTCACCTCATTGCCATTCCCTTTTGGAACCTTAAACGTTGCATATATCCTTATCAACCCACCACTTTGTTCTGCACTCAAATCCCATACCTCGTACGACAACTTCCCAGGAACAAGAACCTTATAAGATTTTATGTCAAGGGTCTTGATTTTCACAACACCATCTATGCTATATGCTGCAATGGCTTGTGTACCTGCCATGCCAGTTTCTGTTGGGTTAAGTCCCCATGAAACCCAACCAGAAGGTGGTGGAACTGAAGCTATGAATGCAACTGAGAGAGATGAGTTTGAAGGGTTGTAAGTGTAGTGAATGAATGATTTGAGGTATGGTAGGTCTATGCAGTGTGAATAGAAGGTGTTGGTTTTTGGGATGGTGGGTTTTTGTGTGGTGCATTTTTGGGTTTGGGAAGAGGTTATAGTAATGAAGAGTGTGAGGAGAAGAAAGAAGAGAAGTGAAGGTGGTGGTGCCATTGATGATGATGGAGAAGAAGAAGAAAGAGAGAGAGAGAGAGAGAGAGAGAAAGTGTGTGTTAGAGAGAGAAGGGTGTAAGTTGGTGAAATAAATGCAATGAACATGTAAGCTTTGAATGTAGAAAGTACATATATAAAGAGTTAGACTGAAGAGACAAATAACTTTTTCCTTTGTATTTTAAGGGTAAAAATGTAATATCATTTTAAATAAAAGGAATATGAATGTCAATGTGTGTTGCTGTTCCAAAATAACAATATTTCTATACGGTAAAATTATATTAAATATTAATATATATTTTTATAATTTTTCCCACTTAAATTACACATTTCTTATCATATTTAGGTTTTTATAATAAAGAATAATATCTCTTATCATATTTCTAACCAATTAATCATATCATTCTCATATTTATGGTTATTTATGGAAGCAACATAAATATAATTCATAGAATCAAATATTCTTTTAATGTGGATTAAGTATAACTTTATGCTAGGTCTAAATGATTTATGTTTTGGTACACTTGATTTGACTAAATGTATTTTTTGTTTACAAATATATAAAATTATATTCCATTTCATATCTTTCTTGTTTTAGAATATTGTTTTTGTTTGAGAATAAAATATCTTCTTATATCAGAAGTTTATTTATCTTCTCATATTAGGAGAATAAAATATCTTGTCATGTATACTAATTTGTTTAGTTTTAAAAATATTTTTATAAAAAATGATTAAATATGATATATTTCATGATTTTAGTGGCCGGAAGAAATAAATTATTTTTTTAAGTCAGGTGATACTTTATTTTATTCTTGTTCTTTATTTATTGTTGTTTTATAATGTTAAGTTTTTGTTATTTTCTTTAATTCTACCATTATGTTTACCATTATTATTTAATTCTACCTTTCCTTCGTTTTAATTAATTCATCTTCTAGTCTTTCTCTTCTTGTTTTTTGATATCTTATCATATGAGTAATGAACTAATCTTTTTTTGATATGCAATTGTCTCTCCCAACAAGTGTGACTCACAAGAATTGGACCATTAACCTTTTGATTATGTTTGAGATCTAGCGGCTCTTTACACTACTAGATCAACCCCTTGTTTTATAATTTTTCTATTCTACCCTCAACATATCCCTTTCATATTTTCTTTCTTTATTAATTCTCTACTAATTTGAAACTAATGAAATTATATCTTTTTTCATTCTAAAATCTCATGCATTTATGAACAATTCTACAAGTTGACCATTTTATGATTTTCTTAATTTTAAATATTTTTCATTAGTCTTCTTAGTTAATTATCTATATCTTTATCTTAGTCGCTTTTATTTCTTTGACTTTGTAGTGAGGAAAATGTATTTACATGATAAAGTTCATATTTTTAAAGAGTTGTTAAAACACAATCATGTCAAAAATTATTGACTTATTATCTATGAAAATAATTATTTTGTAAAAAATTCTACCATGTAATGCAATCTCAAATAATAAGAATATAGGTTGATAGAGATAATACTTTTCAATACCACCATGATAATAAAAAGTATAGGAGAGGGTCTATTTCTTTACATGTCAACAATATTCTTAGGGAAAATTAATGGATTAAATTAAAAAAAGTTACAATGGATTATATTTATTAATTATTAAGTTAAATATTAAATATTTTTATTTATGTATTCTGACCCGATATTTGCAGAGAAAGCTGTCAGGGTCATCATTAAGTTTGAATGGCTTAGACAAACTTCTCTCAAACATGATAACTTTAAGCTTCTTTTTTTTTTTGTTACAGTGGAAGCAACTTTAAGCTTCTTTAATATTAAAAATATTTCCTTTACTCTTAGTTTTTCTTATAAAATAATATAATATACATTTTCATTATCTTAAAATTGAATAACTATTATTTTTTAATTGCGACACGGAGATTTTAAAAATTATAATTAAATTTTGAATACTTAAATAATTATATATTTAAGAGTATTTAAATAGTTTATAAAGTTATTAATATATGCCACACATTGGCCATGTCGTATGCTCTTTTCTATTGTTGATTATTATAATTTAATGATGAGCAATTTTAAATCTAGTAAAAAATCTTCTAATTAAATACAATATAAAGAAAATATTAATTTTATTTATATTTCCAATATAATAAGTATTTAATTTTAGTTTAATATGTTATTTAGATTCCAAAAATTCGTATGATATACTCAGCGAAAAAGAATATATTAATTGGGTCAAGATAGTTAAAACTTAAAAGTGAAAAAGTGAGAACTTTATGTCATTTAGTTTATTAAATTTTATATGCAACAAATGATAAATTTATGACCCCGTCACTTTTTCATTTCAGAGAGAAGCTCATATGTTAATCAAATTTATGCTAGTTCAATTGAAAGGAGTTTGAGCATCTTTAGTGTATGATCTAAGGTTTGATTATTAAATATAGTGTCTAATAAAACATTTTGTGTTATGGCTGGAGCCCCACTCATGGAGACCTGGTGGAATTGGGAGAAGTTATCGGCATTATTGTGGGTCAATCTATTGGAGAACTAGGTACTCAACTAACATTAAGAACTTTTCATAGCAGTTGAGTATTTCCAGCGGGTACTGCAGAACATGTGCGAGCCCCTTCTAACGGAAAAATAAAATTCAATGAGGATTTGGTTCATCCTACACTTACACGTTATGGTCATCCCGCTTTTCTATGTTATATAGACTTGTATGTAACTATTGAAAACGATGGTATTATATATAATATCGTCACTATTTCTTAGGGCTATTCTAGATGTACAACACAATTTCGGTAGTACTATTGCATTTCAGTAGTCAGATGTTGAAGTATTTAAGTCTACTATCTTGCATATATTATATTCATAATAATAATCACATACATGAATATGTGTTTTTGTCATAATAATGATGTTCAAGTCAAGCAAGAATGAAACTAGAGCAAATGACAAAGACACATCTGCAGAATGGGCAAACCTCATGGAGATAGAGAGTCATATATTCTCAAGTCCTTTTGATACCTAATATTAAGCTTAAACATTAATCAACCATCATATTTCATTCTATGTAGATATGCTGAAATCAAAATTGTGAGAGTAAATGACACATCTATAGAATGGGCAAACTTCTTGGGAATAGAGAGTCTCATAGTCTCAAGTCCTTTTGATACCTTATACTGATCTTAGACATTTATCTGCCATCACATTTCATTCTATGTAGATATGTTGAAGTCAAAATTGTGAGAGTAAATGGAATTCCATGATATCTAGCTAAAATCATAGTGAAATATTTATTTTATTTATTTATTGTTTTCACTTGATCATATAATAATACTTTTTTTTAAAGAAAGAGTCTACTTTCTTTGTCGACCAACAATATTCTTAAGTAAAATTAAAGGGTTAAAGAGGAAAATATTTAGAATGTATTATATTTATTAAATTCAATATGTGTGCATCAAATTTAAGACTAATTCTCAAGTCAGAATGGTGGATTAGGGCAAGTTCTCTAAAATGTGACAACTTAAAGCTTTTTTATTATCTAACCGCTTAAATATATTTTTTAATTGGTTAGTAGCCAAATTGCACATGTTTTTTTATCAACTAACTATATATATGTGTGTTCGTACGAGTAGCTATGTATTTATTTTATTGTTGAAGTGTGATCCTTAAGAGAAGAACAAAACCCATATCCATAGTCCAAAGAATCATAATGATCCAGAACCAATTCCAAATGTCACTTAGTTGTTTTATTCTTTTTATTCACCTTTCCTCTTTTAGTAGGTTAGTTAGTTATAAGTTGTTAAATTTGTTTTTCTGTTTTTCTTCTTTTAGTAAGTTTGGTTTTGGTTTCTCTATATAGTTTGCTTTTTACCATCCCTTGTAATCATCTTGAAGTATTAATCAATAAACAAGAACAAAAGAGTTTTCCTTTATCTAGCCACAATTTGTTCTTCTCTTTCAAGGCAAAGTTCTTATATTCATAGTTCTATGGAGAGCTTCAGTTTCAATATGGTATCAGAGCACCTCTAAGGTGACTCTGATACACTTCTGTTTCACTACTCTACTATCATTTTGTTAATCGTCTTCATCTTCCTTACTTTCTTCGAGATCGAATATGGCTGGACAAATAATTACACAAAATACTATTCAAGACCCAGGGAGTCCTTACTTTCTTCATCCAAATGAAAATCCAGGTGCAGTCCTCGTTTCAGCCATCCTGAATGGCAGAAACTATCATTCATGGGCTAGAGCCATGACAATGGCCCTCGACACAAAGAACAAATCAAATTTATAAATGACACTTTACCTAAGCCACCACCTCATGATCCTCTTTCCTCTATGTGGAGCAGATGCAACAATTTGGTGGTTTCATGGCTAAACAAATCTATTGATCCATCCATCCTTCCCAGCATTCTTTGGATCGAATCTGCATTTGAAATCTGGAAAGACCTTCGTGAGAGATACCATCAAGGTGACATATTTAGAATCTCACAACTGCTTCGACAAATTTGCACTATAAAGACAAGGAAACCTTTCAATTGGTCCATATTATACACAAATAAAAGGTTTGTGGTAGCAATTAGACAATTTTCGCCCTATTCCCAATTGTTCATGCGAGGTAAGGTGCTTTAGCCCTCTAATAACCATTGTCAAAACATATAGGGAAAATGATTTTGTAATCTGTTTTTAAAATGGATTAAATGAACAATATTCAATAGTGAGATCTCAAATCATGCTAATGGTTCCACTACCAACCATTAATAAAGTTTTCTCTATGGTGTTACAACAAGAAAGACAAAATGATATGCATATTGATGAACCTACAGTTCTTGCCAATGTATACAATGTGGGACATAGAAGCATAGGCGATAATAGAACAAAGGGTAGGGGAGAACATATCCAGGACAATCCATGAGTAGATTACGAAGGTATGGTAGATCTCAAAACTTTGGAAGAAACTCAGGAGGAAGAGGTTCTAAGATATGTACCTACTGCAATAGGACAAGACATACAATAGATGTATGTTACAAAAAACATGGTTTCCCCTAGCCATCCTACTTAACCAAGAACAACAAGAAGAATCCAACTTGACCATGACACTAGCACAACATAAAGCCTACATGTCTCTCCTAGATAATTCTATGAAGCAACAAACTCACAGTGCAAGTTAGATTGTGATTGCAAACAAGGATCCATATGAAAAGAATCTAGTTGCACAAGGTATTAATTGTATTGAACCTATCATTAGGAGAACTGATTGTTGGATCCTTGATTCAGGAGCCACAAATCATGTGTGTTTCTTATTATCTCAGTTCCAAACATTCACCAGAATAAGGCCTATAGCTATTAAGTTACCAAATGGAAACAACCTAACTACTTTTTACTTAGGGACAATGGTGTTCTCATCCATTCTTTGCCTCATTGATGTGCTATATGTTCCTAGCTTCAAATTTAATCTTATATCTATTTCAAAACTTACTAATTCTTTGCCTTGCAAACTAGCTTTCTCATCTGTTGGTTGTTGCATACAGGACCTTCCATCCTTGAAGATGATTGGTGCAGTTAGATTCAAAGCAGGGTTGTATACAATGATCCCACCAAGCAAGGACAATTTCAAGATTAGAGTAACAATTTTTTTCTAGTTACAATGATAATAACCTTTGGCATAATAGACTAAGTCACCTGTCTCATTCTAAGATGATCCATATGCAATATGTTTTCCCTCCTATACAATGTAATAAAATTTATATTCCTTGTGAAACATGTCATTTGGCAAAACAGAAAAGGTTACCCTATCCCAATAGTTTCTTCAAAATCTAAAAATACTTTTGATTTAGTTCATATGGATATTTAGGGTCCCCTGTCCATACTCTCTACCTTTGGGCACAAATATTTCCTTACAATTGTTGATGACCAGTCTAGATTAAATTTGTGAGACAAACCAACTTATTAGGTCCTTTGTCACTTTCATCAACATTCAATTTGACACAAAAATTAAGTCCATAAGGAGTAATAATGGGAAGGAATTCCTTCTCCATCAATTATATGCTAGTTAGGGGATACACCATCAAATATCTTGTGTTGAAACCCCTCAACAAAATGGCATTATTGAGAGGAAACATCAACACTTACTTACTGTTGGGAGAAGCCTTATCTTTTAATCTAATATCCCCCTCTGTTTCTGGAACTATGCCATATCCTATGTCACTCACTTAATCAATAGACAACCTACCAAATACTTAGCAAAGAAATCACCTTATGAGATTATCCAGCAAACTCTGCCTAACATTTCTCACATCAATGTTTTTGGTAGCCTCTGCTATGCCACTACTCTCACATCTCATAGACACAAATTAGATCATAGGTCTAGAAGGTGTGTGTTCTTAGGAATACACATTGGCCCAAATGAGTATATTCTTCTGGATTGCCATTCCAATGAGGTGTTTATATGAAGAAATGTAGAATTATGTGAACACATATTCCATTTCTCTAAGTCCAACCATATAGATCAACATTAGACTTTTCCCTCACAAATCAATCCCCTTCTTCTTAATCCTTTCACCTACCATACTGATGAAAATCCTATTGTGCCTCCCTCCAACAACACTAATGACCTTCGAGATCAAGATACCTCTAGCAATACTAATCTCATCTATGAGAATCCTACCATTCAACATCCATCTACTCATACAATAGAGACCATAACTCATGATTCACCAACTGATCATCTTGTAAGGCACTCACTAAGGATACGCAAACCACCTAAATATCTCCAAGACTGTCACTACACCCTTGCCTATAGTTTAATACCTCTTAACTCTCTTTCCATTAGATACCCTCTTTCCAATCACTCATTTACAATTTCTTATCTCCTGCACACAAACACTATTCTCTTGCCATTTCCATTTCTTTCACTCATACTTATTATAAAGATGTTATTTTACACCAATGTTGGAGTGGTGCTATTAAAACTGAATTACATTACCCTAAAATAGAATAATACATGTATCATTACTGATCTCCCTCCTAACAAAATGGCAATAAGTTGTAAGTGGGTCTTTGAAACCAAACATAAAGCTAATGGTACAATAGAGAGACACAAGGCAAGACTTGTTGCTAAAGGTTTTAGCCAAATAGAAGGAGTAGACTACCTAGACACCTTTAGCCATGTTGTTAAGATGACCACTATTAGAGTTCTACTTTCCTTGGCAGCCACCTATAATTGGCATATGCATCAATTAGATGTTAACATTGTCTTCCTTCATGGTGATCTCAAAGAGATAGTTTACATAAAAATACCTCATGTATTGCATATTAGCAACCCTTCCTCTGTTTGTAGGCTACAAAAATCCTTGTATGGCCTTAAGCAATCTATTAGGCAGTGGCATGAGAAATTAAGTAAAGTCCTCGTCTCCTCAGGATACTAAAACATCAAACCTCTAGTTTCAGTAGCATTTTTGTTTATGTATATGATCTAGTTCTAATAGGAATGACTTATGTGAAATTCACAACACTAAGAAGCTTCTTCATGACAGATTTAGCATCAAAGGTTTAGGCATCCTGAAATTTTTCTTAGGCATGGAAATAGTTAGATTTGTTCATGGCATATCTTTATATCAAAGAAAATATGTCCTTAATCTATTGAGTGAAACTGGAATACTTTGCTGCAAACCTTGTTCCACCCCTATGGAGTACAACAACAAACTTTGCAGCTCCTATGGTTCTACACTACCAGATGTCACCCATTATAGGAGACTGATTGGTAAATTACTCTATCTTACTAACACCAGGCCTGATTTATGTTATGATGTTGGCCACTTAAGTCAGTTCCTCTTTGTCCCTATTGATCAACACAAACAAGAAGCCTATAGGATTCTTAAATATCTCAAAATTCATCATGGGTTGGGTGTTCTTTTCAGTAGTAGCAAAAATACTAGTCTCAAAGGCTATTCTGATTCAGATTGGGGAGCCTGTTTGGACACTAGAAAGTTTGTGATTGGATGGTGTTTCTTTTTGGGAACATCATTTGTTTCCTAGAAAAGCAAGAAACAAAATATTGTATCTAAGTCCTTAGCCGAAGCAGAATATAGGGCATTAGTCATGGCTTCCTATGAAGCTCAGTGGTTGATTTCCTTCCTTAATGATTTAAGAAATTTCTCATTCTTCACATGTGCCTTTATTTGTGATAACAGATCAGCCTTGTATATTGATGCAAATCCTGTTTTTCATGAACGCATGAAACATCTCTACAACTAGCTAACATCTTTACGAAGCCTCTGCCTCCAGCTTCATTTCACTCCTTTATCATCAAGCTTAGCCTACTTAATTTCCACATGCCAGCTTCTGGGGAGCTGTTGAAGTGTGATTCTCAAGATAAGAACAAAGCCCATATCCATAGTCCAAATAATCAAAATAATTCAGAACCAATTCCAAATGTCACTTAGTTGTTTTATTCTTTTTATTCACCTTTCCTCTTTTAGTAGGTTAGTTAGTTATAAGTTGTTAAATCTGTTTTTCCTGATTTCCTTCTTTTAATAAGTTTGGTTCTGGTTTCTCTATATAGTTTGCTTTTTACCATCCATTGTAATCATCTTGAAGTATTAATCAATAAACAAGAACAATATAGTTTTCCTTTATCTAGCCACAGTTTGTTCTTCTCTTTCGAGGCAAAGTTCTTTTGTTCATAGTTCCGTGGAGATCTTCAGTTTCAACATCTATTAAATAGGATAAAAAAATTATGTTGAATCTCATTATTAATAATATTTATATTATTAATGATAAAATTGATGTGTCATTTTTTCTAAGGATCTTGTGAATGTTGTTGGTGGGAGTTGGAGTTACTACTAATAATACAATGAAGAAAAACTAAAACGGGAAAAAGATACTAACCGGTGTCATAAATTAAGTAGACTTCCTCTATTTGGTCTAGGATTACCAACAATTGCTATTGTTAATATTCTCCTTTTACATGCATGAAAGGACCCAATTACTATTGAATCATCTAAATAATATGTGATTTTGTATCCACCCAAGGAGATTGTCAACATGTTAACTCCATTTGCAATTTCATCATCAAAAGCAGCTAGAGCATTTGCATCATTACAATTCTTGTTCCAATCGAATTTCGAACGAATACCGAGTTGATTCAGTTTATTGTCAGCCCTAGGATGCAGTGTCTGGAAACATAAAATAGTGTGATTAATGATGTAGTAGGAGTTTCTAAATCAAACACATTATAAATAGCAAAGATGAGTTTCCAATTTCATTTTACATCGATGACTTAGGCCTATGCATAAAGATTTAACTCGTGGTTCAGATTTTTTTGCATAACAATAGTTGGTGATTCGGAATACCATATTATTGCTTTGGGAGTTCATGCTTATAAAGTGTATCATATTATTGTCCAGAAAGATAAGAGAAAACCTAATCATGTATCATATAACTTTTTCCCCCAAATCTTGACCTATTTGTTGATATATTCCTCAAAAGAGCATTTAGGCATAATGAACACTGAATATAAGCATGAATGTCAAAGAAATGAAAAACAAGCACAAAAGAAAATGAAATACATGAACATTGAAGAAGACAAAGAACAACATCGTTGTGAGCAATCCTAGCCATCAATTTCCCTTACTAGTAGTTTTTCACTTTTAGACACAAAATCAATAAATAATTGGGGAATGATCCACTTACTCCAATCCTAGCCATCAATTTTAGGAAAATTCAATGATTTGAATTAGTGATTAAATCTAAACTATTAGATGTCCATATAATTGACGGCTAAGATGAAAAGTAAGTTTAAAAAACTTACTCTTGAAATAACCGTAAATCCTCACTTTAAATAGTGGTAGTCTCAAAACCGCTAGTGTTTATTAAATATAGTGACATTTTTTCATGACAGCTAGTAATAAACTACCACCCATTTTTTGTAATGATTATTACATGAAGGAAAAATTACATGTGAGAAATTAAAATCGAGATGATATGAGGAATGTAGAGAAAATGTTAATGTGGCAAAAAGTAAAATGAGTGACTGAAGAAGAAAAATGTTACAAAGTCTTACCCGTGAGTTTGTGAAAAATTAAATATAGAAAAGTTATGAAGAAGGTATACAAAATATTAACTCGTGACAAAAACTAAGATGTGTGACTGAAGGAAGAAACAAATGTTAGAAAAGTGTTACCCATAACTTTGTGAAAATTTTAAATATGAGAAATTAAAAAACTATAACAATACTTGAACTAATAATCCAAGATGGAGAAGAATAAAAATTAGAGTAATAGTGTAAACAATTTAATGATGTATTTCTAAACAATGGACCTAAGAAATCAACTACATCATATGAAAGACTAATCACACTATTAAAAGGTGAATACCTAATATATGTATTTTCATAAGTGTGAATATTTATAATAAATGGAAGAGTAAAAAAAGTTCTCAACAAATATTTTCAGTTAGAAGCAGTATTATTAATATTGTATTGGTCATTAAACCAGTTAGGGTACTGATATAGTAGTATAGTGGTTCAACTGATGGTTTACTAATTAAACCGCATATCGGCGAAATTAGATATACTTATATAATACATTAACATTAATGTCAAAAAATCAATAAAAAACCAATTTTGAAAACTGGTATGACCGGTACGGTTAATTGAAAACTGGTCGGTATGACCAATTTTGGCCCATTTTGGCCGGTATGATTGCATGACCGGTATAATTATTGTACCATACTAGTATTGGAACCAGTTCACCAGTTTAATGGCTCAATCGGCCAACACGAACCGATTTTTACAACACTGTTTAGAAGATATATGTAGAACTAAAGTTCATAACAATAACATAATTTTCATAGATTATTTTCATTATCAAATATTTCAATCTCACAAATGTATAATTGGTCTCTTTACCATAACAAATATTTTTAGCAATATTTTGACATTATTTTCAATGAAGAATACCTAATTGCACCCCTACTCCATACGGAATGATTTATTGCAACATATCAATGTTAAGAATGTAAGAGAAGTAAAATAGAAATAAGTCATATAATATCACAAAACGATCAATAAACTAATATGATAGAGTCTGACAAAATAAATAAGACAAAAATTGTTACATTTGGAAAATGAAATGGAGAGGTAAATTAAGAATTTGAAAAAAAGAAATGGGGAATGTTGAATTTTATGGTTGAAGTATCTTTTGATGTAGTCATTACAAAACTTTGAAAAAACATTTTAAAATATGTATTAATTACGCATTTGAAATTTAAGTGCTAAATGTACATTACCAAATTATTTGAAAAACATTATCAATTATTTTTTTTCTTCCTTTTTTACAATAATCATATAAATTTACATGATATAATATAATTTTTCCCTTAAAACGATATAAATTATTTCTTTCCCTTTTTACTGTAATGTTATTAATTTACGTGATTGAGTGCAATTATTTCCCTTAAAAATGTGATCAGATATTTCTTTCCTTTTTGTATTATGTTTATTTATTGTCAAATTTATTTCTTTCCTTATTATTATATTACGTTTCTTTCCTGTTATTTATTCTTTCTCTTTTTATTTATTTTCTATAAAAACGTTATCAAACTTTTTTCTTTTTTATTGTTATCAATTAATTTATCTACTTACATATTGGCAAATTTTATGTGATGTATGAACACACATTTTTGTGTGGTCTAGAAAAAACCTAAAATAATTTTTTTCTTAAAACCATTGATTTCTCAAAAAATAATAAGCAAATGAATTTTTGAAATAAAAAATGAAAGATGTGCTAAAATTGATTGATAAATAACTAGTGACCCAATAATGACCAAATATTATCACATTTTCATTTTTTCTATTTTAAAAGGATTTTATGTAACTTAATAGTTACTTATTAATTATTATCCTAATTATTGAATGATTCCAATTTCTAAAATAAATCATATCACAAAGTCCTTGTAATTTTCATTTTCTATTTAATTGGAAAATATAATTGCATTCAAAATATATTTTTTGTGATTTTATATAAGTCAAACGATTGATATTTACCTATTTATAGGTAATATGATAATTTTAGGTTTTTATAGAATCATCACACAATTTTCTATGGAATAAAATGTTTCCAACTACAACTATTTTAAAAGATTAAATAATTATGTTGAGCTAACTTTTGGGGCATTACAACATTTTTGACATTATAAAAAATATTGGAATATTCTTAGAGCAAAAATACGTTTTTTAGATATACCGAAACTCAAAATTATTCAATTCAAATATTTGAATTTGATGATTATTTTCAAATTTGAATTTTATTATTAAGGATATGATAATATTTTCGAATATAAATTGATTATGTGAATTATGAGTTGGCTTTTTTATTTTTAAAATATGTATTGAAATCTCTATTTAAATAAAAGAAATCACACATTAAAAAGATAGAAAATCTACACCAACAAAAAAAAACAATCTGATTTATAAATAAGAGAATATTTACCTTTAACTCTCTTCAATAATTTAATTTGGAGACCATATTTTATTTTACATGTGCAAATTCCTTCACTATAACTCTCTCCAATAAAAACCATTCCAGAAAAATACAAAAAATACTCACTCTCCTCTTTGAAAATTGCAACAAAAAAAACTTTGGTGGTTGATCTCTCCTCCAAAAAGAGGAAGCACATATGTTTATGTCCCATAAAAGTGTGTCACTTCATGTGTCATTGTCTGTGATTGGTTAAAAAAATATATTTAACTTAAAAAAGTTTATAATTAAATATTTTTCTGACCAATCACAAGGTACACTTTTTGAGACATAAAATATCCTCCCAAAAAGATAGGAAAAAAATACTTTGATAGTGCTATCCTCACAAACAAAAACAAAACCATAAAAACCCAGGACACCCAGCAAATCCTGGTCCCACAAAAAGATATCATAAAACAACTTTGAACACCCAAAAAGCTAGAAAAATATTGAACACCTATAACAAAAATATATCAAAATCCCTACCACACAAAAATATATCAAAATCTCTACCATTCGAGGAGTCATGATATGAAATATCTCTCTTCCGCTCTATAATACTGCAACCTTGCATAGAAGCATATGGAGAATTCTGGGTTGTACGGTTTAATCTTCTGCATCTCATGCGTCTATGCACTGCATGTTAACAGGTTAGTAATGAATCTCCTATTATAAACAACGATTAATGAAATAAATTGATGAAAATTTTAAGGTATGATGCGGTGATGTATGACACAAGGGTTGCATTCAATTTCTTAAAATTGGTCAGGAATTAATTAGAGTTGTGTAATAACAAGAATATTCTTTTTGCAATAAAATGGTGAAATTTTAATACGTTTTGAGATACGGTATCAGACTCGAAGGGTTATACTTCACTCATTTAAGTTGGAATCACAGGTTAAAAATTGAACATTGTTCAAAATAAAACCCAACCAACAAAATATTTTTTTACAAAGAACTATGTACTCTTGATTCCCCAAAATACATAGGAGTAAGATCTTATCTTGTCAAACACAATTAAAAATAGTATTTCCTATTTATTAATAATTAAATAACCAAATAACTCTAAAGTATAATATGAGTCATATAATTCTGTGAGGGATACTCTTTGAAACGAGAAAATATGTGTTAATACTTTCTTATTTCGCAATAGACTCCCGAACCTAGATATCAAAAATCTAAAACTCAATGTGAATATGGTAGCACTCTATGAACTTAGGAAAGAGTCTATATATAGTGTTTGATAAAATCATTATACTCATAAAAAAAAGACTTGAAACGTTGTCTCTATCTCTACCTAGAAAGATTATCTTCGTCTACCATCAATAGATGAAGAGCGTAGAAAAGAAAGGGAAAGATATAGAAGAGTTTCACCATAGATAGAGGTTAGGAATATATAACTATTCTTATTATATGGAAGTTATAATTTTTTAAGATTCATTTACACATGGTTTCCATAATAAAATGTATAATATATGTTAAAAACAAATTTTTATATAATTTAATATTATTATATAACAAATAATCTTCACAAAAATTGCATGAATAATTGAGTACCTCTTGGGACAAGAGACATAAAGCAAAATGTTGAAGTGTTTAAGATGCAAAGTAGAGCATAGAATATATCAAATCTAGAATGATTCAGATCATGTCCTTTAATCCATTCTCTGCCAAATCCTCAACTAAGTGGATTGCTTATTGTCACTATCACTATTCACTGGACTACACAGGTAACTCATGGAGATTGAGCAAAATGATAAAGAAGTACACAATGTTTAAATGTTTAGTGCCTTAATTTTTATTAGCCGAATTAAACTAATGTATGAGATATAAAGAGTTATATATACTCAATACATTATTCACTATTGATTTCTATTTCTCTTTTGAAGAATTAATATTAATTAAACATAAATTATGGATAATATAACAATAATATATAAAACTCATATATTGTTAATATATATTTTTTCTCATTCAAGTAAAGTTTATCACTAACATGATTATCATGTAGATACCATATGGAATAGTAAAGTTTATTTCTATTTGTATGATAGATAGAAATAAGAAAATTATGAATTATTTTTTTATTTTATAAAATAGTTCAATTCAAAGGAAATTACTCTTTTATATGAATTTAAAGGGTCGTCATCAACTCTCATGAAAGAGAGTAAGAGACTATATATCTTTATAAATAAAGATTATGATCTGCAAGTGAGAATGAGAGATATTCTTTACTATTTGACTCTCTAGTATTGGAATGTGAGAGAATAGATAAATATATAAGTTTTAAATTTAATTATTTTTAAAATAATAAAAAATAGATGAATAAGTAGCAAAGAGGATTCCAACCTTACAAGTCATATGCACTAACCACTAAGCAATGTATTAAGTAATGAGTTTTCTATTCTAACATCATCAATGGAGAGATTTTGAGTCATGAAATGTAATTATGCATAATGACTTGAAAGATCATAGAAACTAATTATTATGGATATGCATTTGAATACAAGATTAAGAACAACCAAGTCTATTCTATTTATGAAATCATGTAATGTTCTTTCTGTGAATTTTTTTTCTTGTGAAGGTTTTGTGCAGTGGAATTGCTTTTGGTATTTGAATATTTGAAGAATCTTGGAGTTGTGTACAGAGATTTGAAACCATAAAATATCACAGAAAGAACACACATTTGGTTCATTGCTAGTTGTGAACTTGTGATATTTCTCCCTTTGTTTTATTTCTCTCTATCCTTTTTTCTAATTGTGAAAACACATTATGATATTGTTATAAATCATAATCTGTATAATATGAATGCATTACTTGAACAGAAAAATTCAATTTATATCCATGTTATGTTATTTTGGCCTTTCAAAAGAGACATTTTCTAATTAATTACAGAAATGAACATTGTGGAAATTAAGTTGTGAAACATCATTAACCATTTGTTTGGAATCAATTCAGTTGATCCTAAATGATGTTACCCACTTTTATGTGCTAGTTTTAATCGAATTAGACTCTTCTCCATTAATGGAGAGAAGTGATATATATAAAAGTAAAAAAAACAACTAATATTGACATTTATATCTTTTTTATTTAAAATGATATTACATATTTACCCTTAAAATACAAAGAAAAAAGTCACTTGTCTCTCCATTATTCGAGAGGACTTTCACTCATTTTAATCATATTTCATAAAGGAGGCCCAACATCTTGTTCATCTTTTTTAAATTGTCTTTATAAATCATGCATTTCTTCTTCTTTCAATATAATTGAAATTTATTTTTTTTGCATTTTGTACCAAAAAAATCTTAATTGTTTCACCTCTTGGTGAATCTGTTTTATTTTGTTGGACCCGACTGCGACCGGGAGCCTCCAACTAAGGAATTCCACTATTACCGAGGCGAAGAATGGAAAGTCACAAGTAACTGAAGTGAGACATCATATCTTGAACCAAAACTTTAAACATTTATTTTTCATCATTATTTGCAATGAATGGGATTGATTAGGCCTTGTACCAGTCAGCAATAGTCAAGGTTGGAATAACATGTGATGCAATTTGTGCCTCTTAAAGTATGAAACAATTAAGGCTTTCACTAAATTAGCTTTATCTTTTGTATCAATTTTCATTTCCATAACAATAAGCATAACTAAATGAATAAATTAATGACAAGTATTCTAACAAAACCTTACATAGATTTTTAAACAATTTGGAAGCAAAAAACACATGGCTTCACTTTATTCAGTCACTAACTGATGAACATGAGAATGACTTTGTTGAGAAAGAAAGAAAGAATGTACAAAATTGGTTATGAGACATAATTGCTGACTGATTTTAACTTCCAACAACTTCAGGACTAGAAACAGATTTAGAATATACAACAATAACAACCGAGTCTTTATCGTGGGGTCGAGATGTAGAATATATATAGTTTGAAGGATATATATTTACCATGTGATGTACCTTGAGAGAGTAATGAAAGGACATTATTATGCAGTGTGTGTGAAATTAACAACCCTGTTAAGTCTCTCAAGAATTCCACTAGCTTTTCTCTTAGCCCTTGATGTTCCATTCTGTGCAAGCTCAGAGATTGTTCTGTGATTGTTCTCTTCTTCTTTTATATCCTTTAACTTGGACCTATCATACAGACAAAGAGTTTGAAGGATTGCGACGCAATTCTCCTTGTTTCGTTCGCAGGAGCTTTCTCTGATAATGCTTAGCAAGCTAGGAACAGCTCCGAGCTCTCCTATGTCTTGAATAGCCCGACGATGACTTGAAAGCAGCGCAAGGATAGCTAGTAATTCATCGATATGAAGTCGGTCCTTGATCTTCCTCACGATCACCCTCACTGCGCCGTCCTTTACTGCTCTCGACTTGTTCTCTTGCATGACACAGAGAGTAAAAATTGCGGAAGCAACATCCTTCATGGCTAAGGGGTGCCCTTCTTCTAAAAGGTCGATCAATGGCTTCAAGGCACCGGATTTCCCTATAAGTTCCTTGTTCGAGTCAAGAGCCGACAAAGTGAAAAGGGCTGCGGCAGCGTTGCTTCTTGTTTCAGTTGTTCCTGATCTCAGTGCTTTCATAAGGATTGGAATTACCATTGGAGTTTCAGCTACTAGCTTCTTGTTGTTGTCATGAATTGAGATATTGAGGAGTATTGTGATTACATCTTCTTGGAGATCAGGGTGAATACTACTAAAAGAATCGCTCCCGTGCCCGCAAATTGGCTTAAGCAGTTGGGGAATTGCGTCTACAGAATCACAAAAAAGTAGTCGAAAGCAAGGATGTTTCTTCGTCAACAACCGGAGTTCTTTCGCAGCTGCCTTCTGATCAGAAAGCCCTGAAGACATTTTTTTAAGCAAACAAAGAAAATGGTCGCGATCGGCTTCTGTTACGCCATCCTCGTTAATATAGCTAAAACTTTTGGACAATTCAATCCCTTGTTTTTTAGACCATTGTTCTATCATTTGCCTTATTAGGTGATTTGGAGTGAGGACAGTGTGTGAGAGAACATGTTGTGTTGAAGGACAAGTCCTATTTCCAGCACTCAACCATTTTTGAATGAAAGGCCTATCATATGTCTGCATAATTGAAACCAACAAATATAGCACATGTTAACATCCAAAAGAGGGTAACAAAAAAGTCATGGTTCATTACTAGACGATGACAACAACAACAACAACAACAACAACAAAGCCTTAAATCTCACTTGGGTCGGATACATGCATCAAACGACTCAAATTTGTTTCAAATCATCATTAATTCAATCAAAACCAATCTGTAGTATTAATGGTAAGGAAAAAGGATTGGGACAGAAAGAAAAATTAAAAACTAGTTGGGGTGGGGGAAGGCGTCATTGTCGAAATTTGGAAAAAAGAAAAAGCCAAGAATTGGCGGCCCAGTGCACGAGGCTCTCACCTATTGGGGTACGGGGAGGAGTAGATGTATGCCGACTTACCACAAGTGGAGAGGCTGTTTCTAGTGAAAAAGCCAAGAACACTAGAATCTAATTATTCCCTTTTGAGAAGAAAAAATCTGTCAAAAATTCTACATCAAGCTAAAATCACCACCACCACTCACTCATTAATCACATTTAAGGACAAGGAACATGATTCTTTTTTTCACTCCCTCACTCTTTCTCTTTCCTTCCACCAAGACCTTATCATAGATATATTCTTATCAAATTGTTCTTCTCTTTAGCATTTTCTCTTTTGTTTTTTCTTATTGTTTCTTGAAATGAAACATACATTTGAAACATAAATAGAAGGGAAGATCTTAGAAGTTCAAACATAAAGTACTTGGAATTGAAATTACATTGACAGAAAATGTAAAACAATCACAAATGAAAAAGTAAAGTAGAACACCGTGCACCCTACATTGAACAAGAAAATTCAGAACAGGAGAAAACTGTTTTGATTGAAAGAAAAAAAGAGATACAAAGAGAAACATGCAATCAAATTTATAAGTCTTGAAAATGTTTTATTTTCTTATAATGTTAAGAAAAAAAACTATTGTGAACTACATCACTAAATTAACTATGCAGAAAATATCTATAATTCTATATCTAAGTTTCTGGTGAAGAAAGCATTGAATATATTCATTTCCTCTCTTTCCCTTAACTTTTTAGTCACCTAACAGAGAATAAAGTACAAAAATTCCAACAGAAAAGAAGAACAAAGGGCCAAAACCAGAATCTATATCTCCACTTTATTTGAACCAATTTCAAAAAGTAAGAAAAAACCCATTTTTGTGTATAATATTTTATCCTTCAGCAACTGTAGGAAAATCAATTAACTCTTTATTCTAGGACACCTAGATATTAAAAAATATAAAATAAAATAAAGAATCACACAACTAAAACAGAACCAACCAGACATTGTTTTAGTATTGTAATAATTCATTACATCTTATCATAACCAAAAGGTCAATTGTTCGATTCTTGTAAGCGACACATGTTGGGATTAGCTCCTTAGCACACAAAAAAAACACAAGGAAAACAGACCCAACATTTTCTGAGAAACCAAACACAGAAATTAATAATTCACTCCAAATTATAACACTAACCTGACCAGAAGCTACAATCACAGGATCTCTCATCAATTCCTTGGAGAGTGGACACTTGAATTCATCTGGGCAAGTAACATTCTTGTGCAGCTTCAAAGAAAGTGATGATGAAGATGAAGAAGATGAAGAACTCTTTCTCATCTTCAAATCCTTTATAACACAAAGTGCTTCCTTAGCTTGATCAATTATTTCAATACTGAAATCATCATCATCAAGAATGGACTTCACCAACCTCTTCAACTCCTTCTTCTTCAACTCTATGCTCTTCTTCACTATCATCACTGGATCAGAATCTAACACCCCAGGTTTAGCCATATAGTAATTAATGATGAGAAGGACTTGAAACTTTGAAAGGTGAAATAAACCAAATCCAAAATTGAACCTTTTGGTTCTTTAGAGAATAACAGTGGAAAAATTCTGATTAATCATATTTTTTTTATGTGGTTTTTTTTCTCTCTACATAGAGTTTTGGCTGGTTTTGTTTATTACTCTGTTGGCTTCTATTCTAAGTAACCCTGAACTTGTTGACAGAAAAAACAGGACATTACTATAAAGACACAAACTCATAACTCAACTTTGTTTTTTCTCACTAACTTTACTTTTATAATGTCTCTCACTTAATTGCATTTTTTCTCATAACACATTTGTATGGTTCACTTTATCCATAAGAAATATTGTTCTCATAAATCGAAATTTTGATCTTTTAACTTATTTGATAATCTAATGAAATTTTAATTTTACATTATTAGACCAAGATATTATTGCTGTCACTAAATTAATTGCTTTGAGCATAATTGAACCCCAAGTAACTCATTCAACTAAAAGATAAAGTTAATGTTCTTCTAATCTTATCCTCCAAGTTTTCACTAGTTTATTTACTAAATCAAGATAACTATGTACATTACATTTTAAATATTTAAAAGTATATATGTGAAATATATCATATGAGATGCTTAGCTTAATTAAGGTGGTTGGTGTAAATGGTAGTTTTAATTGAAGATTGCTATAAGTTGAATGCAAGAGTATTAGAAACAAACTATCTTGTGTTCACTCATTATTATAGAAAGTTTAATTAGTTTGGATTTCATATTCTCTCTAAAGTATAATTTGAAAAGGTACATAAAATCTCTAACAGGTGCTTCAATGAGAAACAGTGTGTTCAATATTTTAGAAAATGTATTGGTCACATTTTTTAAGTGGAGGTCTTTAATTTTGATTAATTGTATTATTATTATGTAATAAAAAGGTTTGAACTAGATGATAGTAAAATTTAAAAAAACTAATTGTAATTTTATGAATACTTTAAAAATGGAAAGTATTGAGACAAATTAATTCTCTCAAATACACAACCAAATGGAGTCATAAAAAAAGTGCAAATATTTTCTAAATAAAAGAATTAAGTGTAAATGTTAATTGTGAGATTTATGTTATCAAGAGTTAAAAAATAATTAATACTTTTCAAGTCATATTATGGATGAACTTTTTTGAATAAATATTTAATACATTCACATAAACTTATTCATGGACCTCTACTAAATGACTTGATCAATTAATGTACATACTTACCAATAAAATCATGACTCTCAAAGTCATAATATATTTAAGTACATTATTTTTCAATATAAACATAGTCTTTTTTTAAACCTTCAGAATGAAGATATTATGGTAGAAAGAGTAAGAGAATGTGTTTACTTGTATTTTTCAAATAAAATAATAAGGAAGATGATGGTAAAGATAACTAAAAAATAATTGATGTTGTTGAGGTTCAATATTTATTAATATATATGAAAAAAATTTATTAATAAAATGAAATCTACATTGATGAAATAACTTAATTAATCTTCCATTTGAAGGCAAAAAATTCCTTAATACACATCAAAAAGTATAACACTAAAAAATTCAAACCTACAATTGTTAAACCAATTAAATCAAGTGCACTGATAAAAATTTAATATATTAGTATGAATAGTTTGAGATTTTTTAACATTGAAAGAAATAAATAAAAAATGGATTTCATTACAAATAATTATAATGAGTAATGAAGGAAATAAGAGGATATATAATTATATTAAATTAAAGTGTAAATTACGAAAGATTAATAATGACATGAGTATGAGACAAAAGAAAAGAAAATAATAGGGAATGAATTTGGTGCAGTAACTTGACAGATAAAGGTATAGTTTATAAAAATAATATATATAGATGAACACGTAAACATTGCATATTAGAAAAAGAAATTGGTTGGTATTATTGAATGTGATTGCTGACATGATGTGAAGTGGGAACTGGCCAGGTTGACAGATACGTGATAGTTCATCATCCCCATATAAAATTTTTATTAAAAATAGTATGAAAATTAATTAATATATTCATTTTGAAACCATGCCATTAAAAATTGCTAATTTCATTTTAAAATAAATATAAGTTGGTAGATATTTTTAAATAAATTTGTATTCTCTAGTTACAAAAACCAGTTCGTGTCGACGGGTCCAACCAATAAACTGGTGAGCCGGTCTCACTACTGGTACGGTACAGTAATTATACCGGTCATGCAATTATATCAGTTAAATTGGTCGTACCGGCCGGTTTTCAATTGAACCGTACAGTCATACCAGTGAATTTTTATTTAAAATTAATTTTTAATGAAAATTGAAAAAAATATTGATTTTTTAACATTAATAATAATATATTATATTTTTATATCTAATTTTACCGGTATACAATTTAATTATTGAACCATCAGTTAAACCGCTATACCACTATACCAATATTCTAACCGATTTAATGACCGGTACCATATTAACTATGCTCCTAACTATACATCATTTTCAAACGATTATTTTCTAATAGATATTTCATGAAAACGGATTAAATTATGTATTGACCAAAAACTATTGTAATGTTAATTGATTGGGATGTTAGGATAAATATTTATACAATATTAAATATCATTCGGTGTTGATACTTATATACATATATTCTCGTAGTGTTAATTACTGATATTATATTTTCTATATCATTCTATATATCATCTTATTATTATTAGTCAAAAAATATAAAATTAATATACATTTTAATTTTTTTGACCAATGAAAATTAAAAGGTAAAATGAAGTTGTACAAACTTTGAAGAGTTTAAAATTTATACATTGTTAGTATAAATTTTTTTACACTGTCTGTACATCATCTATCGTTAATTTGTATTACTTTTATTTGAAAGTTAATAATAATTAATAAATCAATTGTGGATGATTTACTAACAGTTAACAGTGTAATAAATAATTACACTGTCAATATATATATATATTAAATCCAACTTTGATACAGAAGATGTCACTCATAATTACATAGAAGAAAGTATAATAAATTAATGAAAGGGGTAGGTGGGTCCTTCATGGTCCACTATGCACGCAATCACGGAATCCATCACCTTAACAGCTGGCACGACACGTGGCTTACTCATTCTGTACTCGTTTCCGCCGCTGGGTTACGATCCCCTGCATCCTATCCTACGCTATAAATGCTGTGGGGAACGCCAACGTGGCGGAAATGTGCCAGTTTGTAATGAAAGGTTGCAACACTAGCCACGTGTTGTCTTACGTGTCATTCTACAAGTGGGCCCCATCAATAATTTTATATGTGATGAACATTCAACTTTATGTGACCCTTGTCGGCCGGTTTATGTTTTTGTGAACCGGTAGTTAGAACCGACCGGTTGGGTTTATGATGCAAGATATATAAAGTATAGTCTCATACTTGAGAAAAAGACAATATTTATTTTTCGAGTTTGATTTAGTCATATAATTATTTTATTAAACTTGATTAAATTATTTGTTCATATTTATATAGAATATTTAATTTTACATTTTAATTAACATTCTTACTAGCAACCAATTGTCAATTTTTATGACTCAGGAGAAAGGTTTTCGGTTTCTCGAGTATGACTGTTTGGAGGTTATGTAAATCATTATTAAGTGTCTTGCTACCAAATTTTAAAAGCTTTCTGGAATAGTGAAGCAGTTACCTCGGTTATTTACTATATCTTGGATGATTCAAGTTAGTTTTATCCCAAAAAATACTTGATTTTATTGGGATGTGTATTTTATAAACACAATTATAGGTTAGTTGAGTTCCAGTGACTCATCCATATCAATGTATACCTCACAGTCTTGGGAGTATTAAAGATGCACCAACAAATTATTCATCAATAAAATCTACATGCTAGGATATTTGAATTCTCATTCATGTTAGATGTGTCATATTCCTTCCAACTAGATCAAGTTTCATTAAATTAAGGTTTACTTTATTTTTTTATTTTATAAAAGAGAAATTTGCATGAGCTTTTGAAAGAACTTACAATTTTTAAGATTTATACTGTAAATATCATCCTCTCTAAACTAAATTGTTTTTCCAACTCCCAAGTGTTGATTAAATCTCTGCATTTGCTAGCACTTCTACTTTGAAATTGGAGTTGCATACTGCAAAATAAAAGGAGAAAAAGATGTATGTAGTGACCGTGTAAGAATTTTTTATACCGTCATTTATCATTGTTATTCATATTTAATTATTATCAACTCTTCAAAAAAGTAATACAAATGAATGATAAATTATATATTGATTTTATGTATAAAATTTTATACAAACGACATATGAAAATTCATATGGAGAGATTCAGACTAAATGTTTTAATTTAATCCATTACATCACCCATAAGAATCTGACCCGTAGGGGTTATAAAAATATGTACATTTGTTAACTTTCCATAAATATTACTGATCAGACTTCCAAACTTTCCTAAAGCAAACCATAAATTGATTCCACCAATATTATCAAAATTATATTAGTTATTTTTTTTAATAATTTTGACATGTGAGTGTCATCATTTAACCAACTTAATAAATACTAGAACATATAAATAATTGCAATATACTTTTGATAACAAAAAACATAGAGAGAAAAAGACCCAAATGAGTTTATGTGTTTCAGAGAATTTTTTGAGATTAAATTTTATTCTTCAAGTATTCATGTTTTCCAAGTCGAAAATGGATTTGAGTGTACTTTAAATGGGATAATAATGCTGAATGAAGTTCCAGGAATGCTAAACTCAAAGGACCACTGAATTGGAATATTTAATGTCCTAAGAAGAAGAAAAATGATTAGAAGGACCATTGAAGGGTACAACATTGAAAGAGACGATTCTTATTTACTTCCCTAAAAGTTGGACAAAAAGAATTAAATGGAGTCATGAAGGTTTTGTTGAAGAACTTTGTATGGGACTCTTGCCATGCAAAAAGCCCTAGAAATAAAGTCAATCATATTGTTTAAGTGATGTCGGTATTTCACCCACCTAAATTACTTCACCAGTTTGAAAATAAAATAAAAAAAATAAAATGTATGAATTAACATTATAATAAATTTATATATTATTCATTGTTTATATTTATTTTTTATTGACTCCTAAAAAATATAAATGAACAATAGATTATATAATTATTGTATATAATTTTTTATATTCTATAAAAACATTATCTTCTAATATAATATGATCTCAAATATGTGAAAGACATGTTAATTGCGCACTTTATTGGGAAATCTAATAGTGAATATAAAGATAAACAATTTAAGATTATGTTTGTTTAATCAGAAAACATAATTATATAGAAATGTTATTAGTTTAATATATACATTGTTAATATAAAAGTTTATAGATGATTACTACATCATTTACTATATTCATTTGTCTTACTTAAATATGAATAGTAAATAATACATTAATAGTTTAAAAAAATTTACAATTTGAGTGGATTTTTTTTCCCATGTCATTATCTATGTAAAATCAAAATGTATTTTATGTTTGGCTATAAGTTTTGTAACATAATTCTAATTTAATTAAATAGCAATTGACTTTGTTGAAACCAACTCAATTTTGTGATGTTTTCTTTTTCCTTTTTCATAATTTTGCATTTTGTGTCTACTTAGAATGTATACTTGTTGCGATCTGATTTTTGGTTGAAAGACTAGCTCTACGACTTAGGATGTGGCGAACTCGATTTCTACCTCTCCCAATTGATTTGGAGTCGCCACTACGTTTTTTGTGGTTAAAACGTATAAAACTCTTCTAGTATGCCCGAATTGTATAATATGGTCTTTAAACAGAGATTATGAGCTCAGGAGTCAATTACGGATCGAGGAAGGTATTAGCACCCCACCCACCCGTATTAAAACAGTACCCTCGCTAATCACATGAGCTCTTATACCCTTAAACAAATTTATTTATTAAAATTCAATTTCTAAACAAAATATTTTTATTTTTTATATTTGTGTCTGACAAGGGGTTATCTTGCTCCTACGTATCCCTAGGTACAATAGGGAAATCAAGAATACGTAGTTCTGGTTCGAAATTCGGTTGATTAGTTTGTTTGATTTTGGAAAACATCAATAAATTTGGTATAGTTTTTCTTGATGTGAGAATATTTGTAATATATAATTGTTGGAACTAATAGTTTAGAAATGGTGTTGGTCATAAACATTTTTCTCATTTTCGGAGAAGTTAGAGACGATTCGAACCATAACTTTACTATAAAAATTTCATGATTATTTAGTTTGAAGTACTACTAATAAGATGGTAGTTTTTCAATTGTATTCTTCATCTTCTCCCATTCTTGAAGACCCTCCATCACTTAGCTTAATGTCTCCACGTCATGTGTTGGAACAAGGCAATGAGTTTCAATTATTATTTTTATTTTCTCAACAACTTCTGTCTCAGCTTCTTCCTTCTCAGTTTCCTCTTCTATCTCCTCAACTAATGGCTCTTATGTGATTATCATATACTAAACCTTGGTTTCTATTTCTACCACATCTTAAGTCTCAACGTCCTCCGAGAGTTTACCTTTTGGAGCAGCAAGTTAGAGAATGTGATGGGAGAGGAAAAGAGATGAAAGGAAAGAACAAATGGGTGTGGTGGGAGAGTAAAAGAGGAGACAAATGTGTGTTTAACTTGAATGGTGAGATATGATGATTTCTTAGATCCATACACTCAAACGAAACACATATATAGATGATAACATAGGGTCATAACTCACATGAAAAGATATAAAATGAATAGTGAATGATTAACTTTTGGAAATTGGGTGGTTGTACTCATAGATAATATTATCATGTTTATATATTATGATCATGTAGACCCCCACAAATGTAACATGGAGTTGTACGAAATCAAGAGCAATACATGTTATAATGAGTGATGTGAGTTTTGAGCTAATATACTGTAAATTGCATATTTGTGAGTACATTTCATTGACTTACATTGTTGGTTTTTGCTTGTGCTTCTAATTGTCATGATAGTAGAATACATGGAAAAGATCAAGACACTTGTTTCTTGAAAGAATAATGATCATCTCCTAATTCTAGTAGGATAAGAGAGTTTGTTATGTATTGTGGTTGTCCAAGTTGGGGAGAAAGAATAATGTACGACGAAAAGTGGGAAGAAAAAGTGTTGTATACAAAATGTATTATAAAACATCAATGCATCTTGGGCATAAAAAATCAAAACCTCATCAAAAGAGGAAAACAAAATATGAATGATGGTGTGCTACTAAAGTACAAGGGTAAAAATTCAGGTTATAGTACAAAAGAGTTGATTGTAATGCACTTGGGTAAAATGAAAAAGTAGTGAGTGTATTGAATTGCTCTCTTAGTCTACTATGATCTTTGTTATCCAGAAAATCCATGTTCTATGTAGCTTAAACACAGTACAATCATAATAAAGACTTTAGTGATCTATGTTGCATATTATTCTTGATGATTTATGAGACAATACCAAAATTAACTTTGTTGTTTGTGCAATGTATACTAATGAGAGACATACACTACTTGAGAGAATGAGATAAACAGTTTGAGAAAAATGCATTTCTTGATTGAATGACATATGAATTGTTTGTTGTTGAGGTTCTATTGTGGTTATACAACTAAATATGATATGTTACTTGTGGAGATCATCTATTACCTTAGGCTCTTGATTTCATTAATCTAACTTATCAAATTGTGTTGAGGAACCATCTAGTTGAGTTGCATGCTACGATCAATTTAGTATAGCTTATAATGTTGAAAACTCAAGCATTTTTTTGAAAACTCTAGCTTGGACTTTTGTTTGAAGACAAATAAAGTTCTAACTTGGGGAGAGTTGTTAAGTGACAACATATCATATTTGAACTATTATGACACTTTAACTCATAGATTAGTTCAATTATCAAAAAAATGATCTTAACTTTAACATATTATGTGAATTTTCGGATTTTAACCTTTGGAGCATTTGTGAAAGCCAAATCCGGAAGAATCATTGCAAAAAGTAAAGTTTCCAAACAAAAATAGCCCAGAAGCCACGCCCAACACATCTGACAGGACCCATGAAGCCACACCCAACACAATCCTTGCACTGGGCGAAAAATAACATACATCAAAAGTTGTGGTCAGTGCAATCTCTACATTGAGCGAAATTTGGGAAGAAATTTTGGCGAAGCTATTGTTTTGGATTCACCTAGTGAATCACCTGTGTTGAGTGGAATTGAATAATTTCGTCCATCGCAGAAGTTGCACCCAATACAACTTGGATAGTTGAAAGGTCGAGACTTACCCAGACGAAGTACTTCGTCGAACAAATTTCCCGTTGGGAAAAATCAACAATGTTCAGACTCTTTAAAAAGGTATCAAGTTGGGCATTTTAGAGATACATTCGGGAATATTTTCACTTACTCGAAATTTCTTAGTTCCTTAGGCTAGTTTAGCTCGAATTAAGGTGTAGGAGCAAGAAGGAAATGTTAGATGAGCTAATTCATGCTCATTGAGGGGGTAATTTCTTCTTCCATGAATGCATTTTCTTTCTTTATATCTTTTTTTTAGTTACCATGACAATGTGTAACTAAACCTTCTTCTTGTGAGGATTGGATGTAATATGAACTTGATGTATATTATGATTCAAATTTATGTTTATTTGTCATGTTTTGATTCTTTTGAGTTATTTATATGCTTGTTTACTTTAAGGTTGACATTGTTGTTGTATGATGTTATAATTGTGAATGAAGGGAGAAATACTCATTCTAATTCTGAATAAAATAAGGTCATCATATTGATATAATTACTAGACATAAATTTATATAAATTGGTCACATTTTCCATGTAGTTGTTATAACTACTAAGACATAGACATAGAATAAAATAAGCTAATTCTGAATAATATATATGCAATGTAGTTATTATTGCATTATCCATTATCCATATTTAATCATCATTTACTCTTAAAATAAAAGTAATTCAAATAAATGATAGATTATATAGTGACTATAAATATTTAAGCATTGCATATATATTATACTCTTACTTAAAATTCTACAAGCCCAAAATTTATTCTTTTGTAAATGACATGACATGCTTCGTGAAAAATAAATAATCATTATTATATTGAATTATTTTATAATATTATAGATATGCAACTCGAGGAACTTCATAATCGAATATCCAAGACAAATACTCAGTTGCTTCTTTGTATGTCTAGTTTGAGTCTAGCTGACTTCTTCTCTAGTTTTGATATGACAAAACTGGTTGGATTTGTAAAGTTTTATCCACATGATTTTTTGTTCAACTGATTTTATGATGTTTGGTAATCAACTTGAGACGTATATCATTGATATGCATAATACTATGGAATTTGCTTCTTTGAAATGAATAAATAATCTTAAGATAAGTTGATTGGAGGTGGAAGACACATTGTTTCTCATTAATTTATCATCTTTTGAAGTTAAGAATACAATTTTAAAAAGTGTTTTTCCAACTATGAAAATTGTAAAAGATAGATTGTGTAATCGAATGGAAGATGCATGAATGAATAACTATCTAGTGACTTATAATTGATTAGAAGTGTTCAACAACATTGACAACGAAGTAAATATATTTCAACAATTTCAAAATGTGAAATCACATAGAGATTAGTTATGAAATATATATTTTATTTGATTAAATATATTTAAATTTTGTAATTTTGACATCAATATTTTCATTTTTTATAATTGATGATATTTATTATTTTAATTTTAACCTATGTTGCATACTCTACCTTCTAGATCCTAGATCGTCACTGTTAACACACCCAAAGTTAATATTTACATAAGACATTCTAGTTCTCTCTAATTGAGGTGGTTCTCTCTTATTCTAATTAATGTTTAGTTAGTTAGGCCTTTACGGTTCTGGTTAGAAAAAGGAAACCAACACATAGGTACCTAAAGTGATATAAACCAAAACATAGTTTTCAAAGTGGTATAAATCATCCCATGTTTACTGTTGTAATATAAACCCTAATATGCCCAAAGACCAAAGTGGTATTATAGACTTATAGTATTATAGTATGATATATAGCTAAAGTTGTAAACCATGTTTTGAGTTTATTAAGTGGGATAAGTATTTGTGGTTTGATATTTATATTTCCAATTTAGATGCTGGAAGTGTTAAAGTTGTTTGTCTATGAGAATCTTAAGTTGAATATAAATATGAATTGTAAATTTATAAGCATGATTATCCGGTTGAATCGGCATGTAGTTTAATTATTGAACCACCGATTGAAACACTATACTATTATACCAATACCATGATCGGTCTGATGATCGACACAATATTAATAACACTTATTACATTAACTTACATTAATAATTTTTTATTGAAAGACTAATATTAAACAAGCCTGTGTAGATTCAACAAACTTTTATACTTGTTTATCACAATCTAATTTGATAATTTATTTGGCCAATTTATTGGTTAGCTTAAAATTATGTTGATGTTTTGTCTTATCATACTTTATAGGACTAGTATCTATAGGACACAGATTTAATATCCTATAAAGAAGAACTAGTCAAATATACTAGTGAAGTCATTTATGATAAAGGGTAAATTGACCAAGATTAGAACTAATTTAATCTAGTTCTTGGTGGTGGACTTCCCCCTGCATATAATGTCGGACTTGGAAGGTTAACTCTGAATGCATTATTAGTAATTGTGTTAGCAACACACTTAGCCAAATGGACCTGAAGTAATCATGATCAAGTGAAGTCAATTACTAACAAAAAAGGTCTATTATGAAAGTCTCCAAATTGCTAAGAGGAGAAAGTAAGTCACTAAACCATCTACAATTAGCAACATTAGAAAATATTGTTTAAATCATGGATACGATTTTCTTCCTGAATTTTTTGGCAATAAGTTTGTTTAAATCATGTGTGTTATGTATGTACCTTTTAACTCTTAAAGTTAATTGAGTATGTTCTGGACCCACCTTGGCTAAGTTGAGACCATTGACAAACATGTTTGGCTTACAAGTATAAGACTTTAAAATAAAATATATATCATACAAACTACCAAAGTCAAAATCACACTATCAATTCCTCAAAATCCTAAAATAGTGGAGAAATCATCCATCTAAGTTCCTCCAAACCTTAAGGGTTTCTTTGGGAGTTGAATTTTAGAGGAAAATGAAAAAATGGAAGACTTAGGAACCATGAAATACACTTATGAGTTGACTCTCAAGTCTTTACTATCCTTTCCTTCCAAAATCCAACATCTGAACAAACCCTAAGAAAAACGAGGAATCATCTTATCTAAATCACTTGAAACCATATCCTACGAACAAAGATTCTCTCTATTAATGGAGAGGCAATTGGTTGTTTTTACTCATAATTTCATGTCAAAAATGTGATTTAATGGAGATGTTCCTTATTTGTAATGCTCCAAAAATTTCTCCAACAATATTGCCCAAAAATGGATACAAAAATTTTGTAATGTAAAACTCCTCCGTTTAAATTTGATTCATTTTCAGGACATCACGATAAGTAACATAAATTGTAGAAAAGACAACAATAGTTACCTAATGGTAACCAAAAGCCACTTAATATATCGTGGAATAATTCTTTATTGAAAATAACGGAAAACGTTTGTACGAAAAACAAATCGGAATCAAATCTTGTCTAAACTGAAAATATATAAAGTAAACCAATTTATTCAACATATTAAAAAGTACCATACACAAATACCCTATTCAAAAGCAAAATAGAAATGGAAATGACTGTTAGTGACTAGCTCCAGTGTTAGCGGGTGCGCTAGGATACTCGCTAGGGTCATCCTCTGTCTCAGAATCAGATGAGAGGTTTACCACCTCAATTGAGTCTTCTATACAGACTAACTCCACATAGTCCTCCTCTCTGGCTTCCAGCTCCTCCTCTTCAGCCTCCATCTCCTCTTTCGGTTCATTGGACGCACCCTACGACATACCTCCCGCTCCCACATCTGCTTGAAGATCGGGCAGCGTCCGTTGAGCAACTCTCCTTCCAAGTGGGGATTTGAGCACGTCGTCCCAACTTCGTCTCCTAGTAGATGGTCCTGCAATAGTGGGTCCGTGAGGAATCACAGACTGGATGGATGATGCAATAGGTGCTAATCTCCGAGTAGATAAGGTGAAAGAAGCCTCCAAGTCTGCATCATGTGAGGGGAAGCGCATCATAGATCCATCACAAACCATCTCCAGCTCTAAGGCATAAGGGCCTGTATAGGTCTATCGGTGCCCGTCACTACTCCATGTCCCCTCCTGGGACATCGAGCATCGGTAGCTCTGAATCCTCACGGTACGGTCCATCTGAACGAGGACACGAACCAAAGACAAGCAGGAAGAAAAGGGAGTAAGACATCTAATGAATATTATTCATTGACGGCGTGATTATACACAATATTTTTGCATACATAAATGCAAATGATGAATGATATTACATCTCAAACTATGAGAATTAATATCCATGAAATCAATGTATGAATGTTATGTTTATTTGACCTATTCTTACACCAATATCTTCTCAATAAACTTCGGAAATAACCAAGAGTACAGGTCCCACAACAAGCCGATTTGAGTGGACCAAAAATTATTCCTCGCAAGGATATATGATTAATCTCTTATAAAGAATTGTCCATTTCAGGACGGTGTCATATCAAACACTTTCTGGGAATGCCTCTCATTGATCCTGATTGCAAAGAGGGGGTTGTCAGAGATCGTCTAGTTTGCGCTGTGAGAACTGTCCAATCTAACATAATACCTCATCTAGGAATACAAGGGACTCGTCTCACCTAGACTCACCCTCAAGACTTTGCTGACGAATCACCGCCATCGTCGTTCCTCTCAACATCGTGAGGCTCGTTCGTCTCCATAAATTTCTTCTCCACTACTTCATTATTCAAAATGAGTATGCACACTAACCGAAGTTAGCCGATTAAATCTTTTAATCATTCTTTTATATCGATCGACCCATTCTAGGACATCTCCCAAAGGAAGGCTTCTTGTAGGACCCGATCTTACGTCATCATGTATGTCGCGACCCGATTTTCGAGACCGGCTCTACGACTTGGGAGGAGGCGAACTCGATTTCTACCTCTCTCATTGATTTGGAGTCGCCACTACGTTTTTTGCGGTTAAAACGTAGAAAACTCTATGGTAAGCCCAATTAGGATCATATGGTCTTTAAGCAGAGATTCTGAGCTCGGGAGTCGATTACGGATCGGGGAAGGTATTAGCACCCCGTCCGCCCGTATTAAAACGGTACCCTCGCTAATAACATGAACTTTTATACCCTTAACAATTATTTATTTAGAATTATTTATTTTTTATTATTGAGCCTGACAATATTGACTTTGGTCCTACGTACCCCTATTAAGGGGATCAAAGCTTACGTATTTCTAGTTCAAAAATGGTTTCGCTATTTTGGTTGATTGTTAATGATTTGGAAAATACCGATAGGTTTTAGAAGTATTAGTTTATTGAATTGGTTAATTTGAATTTTGTTCAAAATATGTAATTGTTTCGATTCAATGAAGCTAATAGTTTTAGAGACGGTATTGGTCGTAGACCTTCTTCCCATTTTCAGAGGAGTTAGAGACGACTCGAACCGTGACCTCACTATAGAAATCTCATGAGATTTACTTGGTAAAATAGTTTCTAATTATTTATATATATAGAGTTCGACGATAAAATAGTTTATTATATATGTATATATGGAATTAATAGTTTAGAGATAGTGTTGGTCGTAGACCTTCTCCTCATTTCTATGGGAGTTAGAGACGACTCGAACCATAACCTTACTATAGGAATTCCTTATTAATATTTTTATAATTATTTACATATATAGAATTTTGAATGATAAAATGGCTTATTATTATTTACATATATAGAATTTTAAATGATAAAATGGCTTATTAATTATATAGAGAATTGCACGATAAGAATTATTTGGATTTAATTATATATGAATTGATAAGATTGTTTGGATTTGATTATATATTAATTGATAAGATTGCTTGGATTTAATTATATATAGAATTAAGCATAACAAAAGATTATAAAAAACGATTAATATGATAAAACACAAATAAAATCAAAAGCAAAATAAAACAAAAAGTGCAGGGGTGTGGCATACGGGTCTTTTGGAACCTAAAATCCCAAAATCCATAATGCCTTTACTTCTTCAATCTGCTTCTCCCTTGGCTTGTCTTCTATCTTTCTTTTGCCCTCTTGATGATAATGAACAAGGTTCACGTTCAAGGATATTAGGAGGGGGGTCGTGGTTGTCATCACACACATCAAGAGGTGAAAACCCTCATCCTCATCTTCTCTCACGCGGTGGGCCAGGGGGTGAAATCCGTATTCTTCCTTCTTCCCAATCGGCGGCACTGGAAGTGTACTCACGGTGGTGACGATACGGGGCTGATTGTAGCTACATGATGCATCTCCTTCTTCTTCGCGAGTTCTTCTTCTCCATTTCCCTCGCAGTAAAGGGGGAATCGAAATCTCTAACTCCATTTTTATCATCTTCGATGTCGGTTTTGAATTGATGGGGGAAGACAATAATGTCAATCCCCTAAGGCTTCTTGACTACGCTGTGGTCTCGATGCCCCTACCCCGAATTCGAATCGGGTGGTTCACGACGGCTCAGCCCCCCTCCGATGGGTTACGGCGGTTCCGAATCGGGTAATCATTGCTTTATTTTTTTGTCAATTTCCTACTTTCTATTGACTCTCTGTTCCTATTTTTTATGAACTCCTGCACTTTCTATTGGCCTTTACAGAATGATGATCCGGAGTCATTAATGGTTGAGCCAGAACCGATTAAGGCATACCGAAGACCTATACCATGTCGACTAAGTCGAGGCGCCTCCCCTCAACGATCATTCGCAACAGATCAGAGGAGAGGTAATCATTCTCCTTTATTTACAATGAATCCTTACCCGTTGTATGAACTTCATTAAGGTTCCGATTAGTAATAACAAGGGAATAATCCCTTTTCTACTGAGATTTTGCCTAATCCTATTGATCGTACTAATTGATGGAAACATATAGGCTAAAACAAAGTTCAATTATGCTTTTTACATTCCAGTATATGTATATGTATTTCTATGTTATGACTGATTAGCAATGGTTACGAATTAATCCTATAAGTCTAATGCATAAGCCACATAAAGCAAGGAACGTTCATAAATTTTTTATGGTTTAAGTGCTTACCTGAGTTATGCTTCTTCCTTTTTACTCCTCCCGAGTGTGGTTTCTGCTATGATATATGATGTCTCATGCTTTGTTGCAATCTCGTTTCTGGTTTTTGTTTCTGGATGCTTTACTGCACTATCTCTTGGCTGATTTCTCTTGTGGTTATGTATTCTGATTACTTGTGATTGGTATCCTCTCCGGTTGTTATATAATGCTTTTCTTTGTTGTGTAGTCTATGTTTTTCTTCTATTGTTTGTATGTGATTTTCATTGTTTTTTTCTCTCTGGTTGTATTGCCTTCTCTTTATATTGATTGAGGGTTCACTGAAAACCTCTTGGGCTGTTACTAGCTGTCTGCTGGAATACGTAACTGAAAATATTAATATGTGATTGTAACTGAAATGACTGATTCATGCCTCCCTAATGACTCTTGATTGCCTTTGGTGGCTAATTACTTCTTACACTTATCTTGATCATTAGTGCATTTGCAACATATTCTATACCATTCTGATTCTTGGTGTGCCTTCGTAACAGCCGTGGTTAATGTGTTGGTCTTCTTAATTCATCTGATATTGGTAACTTTCTTATCATCATCATTTTGCTGTTGAGTTTGATATTTGTTCCAGTCTTTGAGTTTGGTGATATCGAGGCTAACCATGTTGGAATTGACATCAATAGCTTACAGTCCAATGCATTTGTTACTGCAGCATGCAGTTGTTACTATTTCTCCAACTTCTTCCAAGCCCAAAAATCCAATCTTGTCCTTTGTTATGGATCTTTCAACAATATTTCATGCTACTCTATATGCTGGGTTCATTGCATCAACTGGTTTGCTTGCTGGCTCTCATTTCATCACGGGTTGGAGCTATGAGATGAATGGACTACCACTAACACTTGATCTTTCTTATTTGCCACAACTTCAAGGACCAAAGAAGAAGCAAACTTTTATGATAATATGGGTTTCTGTCTCAGTTTCCGTCATTGCATTAGGCTTGTATAACATTACAAATCATTCATACAATTTATAAAGTTATTATTGAACTCATGCAATTCCTGGACAAAAGAATCATGGTTTGGATCAACGTGCACTTTAGAAGTATCCCTTTTTTTTTATATTTGAACTAGCCTTCTTGGATTATAAATGTATTGGCAGGAAATTACAATGGATTGGGTCTCAAATGATTATTAGTAACACCTATGAATGTTTTTGTTTGCATTATTTTCAATCACTTTTGGTTTATAAGCTAAATTTGTTTGGGTTTTAAGTTTGGTTTATGGAGATTAAAAAGCTTAAAGATCAAATAACATAATTAAACAACAGATACTTTGAAGTTGATTATAAAGACGGAAAACAATGAGTGTCCAAAAAATATCATTCAAAAAAAAAAGTTGGTGAATGCAAAACACCGGGACAAAATAGGACAAAATTTTATTTTTAGCACGGTAGTTGGTTTGTGTATTAAAACTAATTCAATGACTACCATTTGTTTATAAAAATTTAAAAAATGAGTTGTTTGCATCTCAATGAGTATTTGCAATATATTTTATGTTGCAACCTAACTTGTGATAATTTAATTTTATACATCATCATAATTTGTTCCAGTGACACAAGAATTGGTTTTAAAAAAACATTTACTTATAGGTCGGACGAAATTGAGTGTTCACAATGTAATAGAGGAATAACATCACTACCACTACGAACCATCGCTGAATTATCCTAGACGACCACATGGCCAAGCCTCTTATGGTCAGACGGTCTCGCTATGTGGTATCATGTAATCTTTTTTAGGCATCACCTTGCTCACGACGTCATCGTCGGAATCCTTGCCTGAATAAGGCGCAAGAACAAAGGTAACTAACTGTATAAGTTTGTTGATTTGGGCATCGGGCTCCTCGTTCAAACCACGATCTCTCCCAATTATTAAAGATACTGCTCACCCAAGTTAGGGTTATTATCTAAGCAATCAACCAATCAAAAGCAATAAAAAACATTGTACGTCTCTCGCCCAAGCGAGAGATTGTCGCTCAAGCGACGATTGCATCAAAACAGACTCAATTATGTGCCAAATTCTCGCTTTGGGCCAGAGCATGTCGCTCAAGCAAAAAATCCACCAAAACCTGGTCCAAAATCACCCCATGGGTCTTGCCCAGGCGACCAGAATTGCCCAAAATAGAAGAAACACACTGCATGACCCTCACCCAGGCGAGAACCACTCGCTCAAGCGAGAGTGGCTCGCCCAGGCGAGGGGTGCCCAGTAGCCTAGACTACTTCATCACCCTTTTGGGCCACCGGATCAAAAATCTCTATTGTTTTCGATCCCTACGCATTTTAGTTTTTCAAGTGATATTCCTTCATCGATAACTACCACAATACTTGATATTTTAATCTATCTTAGGACATATAGCTTAAGAAATCATCCGTACTTCATCCACGCACGAAATCATTTGGTTAAGTACAGGTTTCTAACAAAACATTATAACTCCCAACTTTTGAGGTAGTTGGGAGATCCGGGTGTCATATTTGGACACCACTATGTCACGATGTATTCTCCCTCACCTTAGGTTGTAGCACAGCTGATCTCATTCACGTGAATGGGTAGGTTGTCCGACTTTGAACGCCTCGAAACTAAACACAAAAACCAATCAGTGATTTGCGACTTAAATCGTTTTCTTGCTACTTTAAGATAAAGACATCATGTTAATCTATTCTAAGAACATCCGATACTTTCATTCATCTGATCCAAGATTCATATTTTTGAACTATCCTGTACACTCGGAAGTCTCGTTCATGATTCCTATCGTGTTCATGGTCATTTTAACACTTTCTTTACAAGGGTTGATCTCATACTCAACACGACATTCTAAATCAAGATAACCTTGATTTCATCATCATCTCCTTTCATCAAAATCAACAACATGCATATTTTCAAACACTAAAACAGCCCCATGAGCAAGATTTCATGGTTTCAAAATAATAATTTTCAAAATTCACGAAAACCCATTTTTCGAGTTCTTGAGTATAACAAGAGTTAGGAAGTTTATTAGAAATTTTTATGGTTGAAAACATCATACTAAAATCTCATAAACAACTAATGGTTAGATTTCTAAGAGATGAAGAATGAAGAAATAAGAACTTACTTTGGAGTTCTTGAGAAAATCTGAATGAAGAAAAGGAAGAATGAAATGTCAAGGGTTCTCCAAGTGAGAGGGGCTCTTTTAAGGCAATGAATCAAATTTGAGAAGGGCAAACCAAAGATTTTCAAAGAGTAATGGTATAATGGGTGGATGAATGGTTTAAGGGGTTTTGTGTAAGATATGAGTATTTTTGCTTGCTTGCCAAGCAAGTTTCACTCGTGAAAGTGAAAGTGATCTCTTTGGCGAAACATTCACGATTAAATCATGTCCGATTATTGTAGCCTAATACTGGACTTTATATAAAATTCTTCCGATTTCGGTTTACGGTTAGAATTTCGAAATACCGAATTTAGAGTGAAAAATATTTATAAATGCGTCATGGACAAACTTGATGTCTATCTTGACTCGAAATAATATTTCGAAGCCAACGGTGCAATCAAAATTTGATTCCGAGCTACAGAACTCAAAAACACGTTATTGGGCCGAATTCAGACGAATTTGGGTCCGACAGCAGTTTAAAAACTTTCCGTCACAGAAAATTACGAAAATTTACTAAAAAATAGGAATTCACAAAATAAGACTAACACTCAACTACGATTTAGTCTAAATCATTACCCATTAATTTCTAAAATTAATTCTTATTTACATACATACTTAATAAAATATATATTGAAATTTCACGGTGGTACATTGCACATATCCTACACACCATTGTACTATAGCTCCATTCACCATTTTATATGGCCATGTGAATTTAAGACGGAAAATCCGAAATAGCTCATAAAGAAACTAAATATGAATGAAATTAGTGTTTTAAAGATGTTTATGATTAATTTTGAAGACACTATAACTTTAAAGAAAAAATATATGTATTAATGTTATATGAATTTTATATGTTAGTACTGTATTTTTTACCATTTATGTTTTATCATTTTTAACTCTTTAAAAATAATAATAATAAATGATGATAATATACTATGCATAATAATCTTTGAATGCTAGTGTATGAAGAAAGAAACAACTTTTGATTGAGAGGACATTTCCAAGGTGTCCAACAACTCCGAACTACTTCACATAAAAGTACAACATCATCATTTTCATCGAACCCACTTCCAAAGCTTCTTCTACTGTTTCCATTCTATCTACCCTCAATCTAATATATACCAACAACCAAAACCCATTTTTGCGTTTTGTATTTCTATTTACAACTCTCTCTTTTTTCTCCACATTTGGTTTTTTTTGTTGGCAAAAGGTAACATTTCATTTCCTCTGCATGTTTCTGTTTCTTTAAGATAAAGATATGTATATAATGATAGTGTAACAGTTTTTTACATTGTCATTGTATTATCCCATTCATTCTTAATCATTGATTTTTAAATAAAAATAATACAAATGAAGAATGATTGTGTATAAATATTTACACCGTAATTGCACACATGCACACTCTTTGTTAATGTTCGTAGATTGCAGTGTTAATGTAATTATGTAAATGTGGGATCTTTTTGAAAAACAAAACTTTAATCATTCTGCATGAATACATAATGTTGTTTTATTTGTCTTGATCAGGGAAATGTGTGTTTGTTTTTTACACTTCTTTATGAACTAAACATTGGTTTTCAATTTGTAATTGACTTAAGGGTTGACTTTATGGTTAATAAGATCTTAATAATCACTCAGGATGACTTAATGGTTCTAGAAGTGACATTTGTTGGGAGAGACAGTCATGTACCCCGAAATGGATTAGTTACTTACCCAGAAGATTTAGAAGTTTTTTTATATATATGACAATATCTAATAGGTCCGAGACAGAGAATAAGACATCATTAAGATATGTGATCTATCACCAATGTAAACATGTAGTAAATGGATTTGGTGTTGTAGAGTTATGATTGAACCAATTTAGCATAGAAAGTTTTTCCCACAAGCCAAGCTAAAGTTATTATTTAGTAAACACCATTTTGAGAGTAGATAAAAGTTGAAGATAAAGTTTTCCTGCATTTATATCTTTTGCATAAAATGTGCATAGCTTTAAGGCTCTCAACAAAGTTCAGCATATTTCCAAAATGAAAATTGAAATGAAAGAAACTAGTAAAAATCAGCAACATTAAATTTTGCAGATTAATATCTTTTAAAATGCACTCTACTTGATTACCCATACATGTACACACCTATTTTAGAATCTCTTAATTGAAAAAAGTTCAAACCAAATATATGAACAATTTGAAGTAATATCCATGGGCCAATGAATCAATTGAAGTTTTGAGCATTTTCTTTTTCCCTCTCTCTTACATACATTGATTCAGAGAGGATCATTCCGGGGTGTGTTGGTTATGCCTCAAAGACTTTTATACTGTGTTATGCAGATATGGTGGTGGTATGAGTTCACAAAAAGCTGCTTTGGAAAGTGATCCTTGGAAGTAATATTGTCTGAGTCGGGAATATCCATAAGTACATGGGGCTAACTTTCCCAGCAAGTATTTTTTCTATTCTCAAGACTGAAACCCAAGACCTTGCTTAAGAAGAATCAAGCATATACCACTTAAATCAATGTCCGTTGGTCCCTAGCATAGTTTACTTTAATATATCAATTATGTGTTTTAAAAATATTTTTTTTCCGCTTTGACATCCTAAATTTTCTTCAACATATCTTGAACATTTGTCTATTTTAAAATAAAAGAATTGTACAAAAACTTTGGAAATGTGAAAAAAAATGGAATAAATAGAAAACTGAAATGTAAGATAATATAAGATGAATTTGGATTACTTTATTTTAAAGTTGCTAATTTGATGAAGGTAAGTTGGATGTTATCTTTTTCAACAATATTAAAAATGAAAGATTCATATCTTGTTGTATGATTTTTTGTGTGAAAAGACCAAATAATTACATTATAAAATTATATCTCATAATATTTTTTGAGACCATTCTCATATAAAAATATATAAATATTGATTCTCAATTTAAATCTATTTAATTCTAATTCAATATATATAACGTCATGTTTTTGAATGATATATATTGATATTCAAATGTCTATTAGTATGTAGCATTATATATAAACCACATGTACTCTTAATCCACTAAAGGTCTATTCTACTCTACTTGAGTAAGATCCTATGGGTGGCCAAAACTACTATTAATCATTTTTAAGGCACTTAGGTATGAAGTTTATGTTTGATCCCTGAATTTATGAGTACATGAACAACATTATTGGGTGAGAGGATCTTATGCGATTTAAAAAAAAATTATACATGACACATATTTTTTTTATAAGTATGGAAGATTTTCATAATTTATATACATTCATTACATCAATAAATTAAGTTATTCTTACTCCAAGATGTCTATCCACATTTACAACTAAGGGATCCAAATTTTATTTTTAATTTATTTTTGCTTTAAAAGAAAATGTCAATAAGCATTTTCAAAGGGGAATGTAGTTTACTTGGGAGAGGAAAACATTTCAGATCATCAGATCCAATATCACAAAATTTTAGTAAATGTGAGACTACTTTTTGCTAAAATTAGGATTTTGACCGAGTAAATAATTATTGAACAGTAAGTTCATTGTTTCTCATATAATACTACATTTTTAGCATCTTAGATTCAATGACATAACAAAATGTAATTATTTTATGATTTTTTTAAATATTAATTTATAGTACACATCTTAATCCTTATTATAACAAACATTTTGGAAAATTTGATTTTGATCTAGAGAGGAAATTCACTTACATCAAGATCAAGAATAAATTTAAAAAACTTACTCCAAATCTTAGTTATAAATTCTAAAAAAATCAAATAATTCATATTTATTCATTAATTCAAACTATTTAATTTTAGTAGAATTTAATCGTTAATATATGAAGTAAAAATCCTCTTTTTTTATAACATTTTTTATGTTTACTATCTATCTCTATTTTTTATTACCATTGGGACTATCAATTAACGATAAATATTAAATGAAAGAAAAGTAAGAAAACTTTTTTTACCAGAGGCTAATTCTTCTAGCAGAATCAATCGTGTACACTTGAACCAAAACTCGTTTATGGATTAAATTCATTATATAAAGACTAACTATTTCTTACCTCACATTTTGTTTTTTCCACACACAACCCTAAGGCCTCCCTCACGCGCGGAGCCATGTCCCTCAACCACCTCTTCACCGCGGCTCGCCGCTCCCACCGGCGAGTCTCCGCCGCATACCGATCACTCTCCACCTCTCCCTCCCTTTCCCCACCACCTCCCTCTCCTCCTTCCCCCACCGTCATGCTCTACGATCGCCTCGCCGAATCAGTCAAACAAAAACTCCAACAACTCGAAAACCCAGACCCTCGATTTCTCAAACACGGTTCTCCTCACCCAACCCTCTCCGATCATACCCAAATCCTCTCCGCCCCCGAAACCCGCATCACTACTCTCCCCAACGGTCTCCGAGTCGCGACCGAGTCATCGCTCGCCGCCAGGACTGCCACCGTTGGCGTTTGGATCGATGCGGGGTCGCGATTCGAGACCGAGGAGAGTAATGGGACTGCGCATTTTTTGGAACATATGATCTTTAAAGGGACTGAAAGACGCAATGCCCGCGAACTCGAAGAGGAGATTGAGAATATGGGAGGGCATCTTAATGCTTATACATCCAGGGAACAAACAACTTATTATGCAAAAGTTGCTCATGATGATGTTCATAAGGCGCTTGATATTTTGGCTGATATTTTGCAGAATTCTAAGTTTGATCAGAATCGGATTAGTCGTGAACGTGATGTGATCCTTAGGGAAATGGAAGAGGTATTGTGATGATTGATTAGTGGAATTTTAGATTTTTTTTCTTTGGATTTATATGTTTTAATTTGAAAGGTGTTAATTTTGTGCATAAGGGTTCATTGTGTGCTTGGATTTGCTTAATTTGTTGGGATAAATCACATTTTTCTTAGCTTCTATTTGAAAAGATTTGATTTTGATTATAGGATATTTTGAACATAAAATTAGGTGTTTGTTTTTATGGATGTTAATGTTGTGCAAAAGGGTTCAATGGGTGTTTGGATTTGCTTAATTTGTAGGAAGAATACACATTTTTTGTTTGTTTCATAAAATAGAATTTATAATATAAACTATTTTGAACCGAAAGTAAGCTGATTTTAAAAATACACACTCGGTGGATTGAAAAATGGTATTCTATATGTTGTTGGGTGTTTGAATTGGAAGTGAATTTTTTAGTTTGCAACTCATTGTGTTTTTATGTGAAGTTGTGCAAGTGGGTGTCTCCTGGGTTGGAATTTTGAACTGATTTTAACATGTTTGTATTAGCAGCACTGTTGAGTTTTTATTTCAAAGATGATATTTTTTGTGCCAGTATTGGGTGTTTTGAATTTGCTTACTTTGTAGTAAGAAAACACATTTTTTATGTTTCTTAAAAAGATATATTTTATGTCTGGGGTTTTGTTGCTTCTATTTAGGCACTGATTTGAGAAAGTGGGATCCAATAAATTGAATAATTTTTTGTGTTGTGTTTTGTGGTATAAAGCTCTTATTTTTTTACTGTTGAGAACTAAGAATGATTGCAAGTGTGTTTTATGTTTATTGTCAATAGCACTTAATGTCTTTATCCCTTATTATTTAGCCTTGCTGTGTGGTTGTCTTGACATGTGGAACTACGTGCTTTTGTTTGAGTTCATTTATTTACATTTACATTTTTTATGATAAAGCTGTTTTCTTGTAGTGCTGTTGTTTTTCTTAAAATTCTGATGATAGTTGACAATTGATGAAATAGGGTTTAGTTCCATGTGTTTGGCATAATAGTAGCCGAGTAGTGATTTCTAGGTTGTAATTCAAACTATGAAGTCCTCCCTTGACTGCTGTGAGCCTGTGATGAATTGTAAGTCTTGGTAAAAGCATAAGTCTGACATCTATTTAAGTTGTGTTATATTTTTAAGGTGAAATATTTGCTCTCTCATTGGTGAGAGTAGTATTGAGTACATTAGTATATAGCATCACTCTTCTTTTCTTCTATTAGCTTTTTAGCTGCCGTATATTTTCTTCCAAATTGACTTCTATGAGGTTCTTATTCTTTTTCTAAAGGGTTTATTGTATGAAACTGCTTGCAGGTTGAGGGTCAAACAGAAGAAGTAATTTTCGATCACTTGCATGCAACTGCTTTCCAGTACACTCCTCTTGGTAGAACCATTCTCGGACCTGCTCAGAACATTAAGACAATCACCAAAGATCATCTTCAGAACTACATTCAGACACACTACACTGCTCCTAGGATGGTAGGTTGAAAATTGACAAGGTTTTGTCTGTTTGTATCTTGCTAGTAAATACTAATGGATGCGTAGTATTCTTAAGAGATAGTTGGTCTGATGGTTGTTTCCTATGTTGGTCTGCTTTCGAAGGTGATAGCTGCGTCTGGAGCTGTTAAGCATGAAGATATTGTTGAGCAAGTTAAGAAGTTGTTTACTAAGTTGTCATCAGATCCCACTACAGCTTCTCAATTAGTTGAAAAAGAGCCTGCAATCTTTACTGGTTCTGAGGTAGGTATATATATTTGAGCACATCTAAACCTGTCGTCATAACAAATTTAATAACCATTTCCATCTACTTTTCATGAAAAATAGGTTAGAATACTTGATGTTGATGTTCCCCTTGCGCAATTTGCGGTAGCTTTCGAAGGGGCATCTTGGAAGGATCCAGATTCAATTGCTCTTATGGTCATGCAAGCTTTGTTGGGTTCCTGGAATAAGACAGCTGGAGCTGGAAAACATATGGGGTATGCGACTTGAGTAATCTCCCCTGTCAAAAGAAAATCAACTAAGAAATACTCCTAATACTAACTAAATTCATGAATTTTAACTATAAACAGTTCTGAGTTAGCACAGCGTGTTGGCATTAATGAAGTTGCAGAAAGCATGATGGCTTTCAACACCAATTATAAGGACACAGGTCTTTTTGGTGTTTATGCTGTTGCTAAGGTAATTCTCGTTGTAGTTTTTATGGGAACTTCTTGTTGAAACAAAGTAGCACATATAATGCTTTTGTTATATGTTAAGCCTCGTGAGAACATTTACACCTCTTCAAGTTTCTCTGAATTAAATATTTTCTTTACTGGCTTTCTTTCATCCTTTTCTTCTAATGGATTTCCAGTTTCATTTTATTATCATTTATTGTCTAAAATATAATGATTATAAGCATCTTTCTCTGTAATGTGGTGGATAGATTAATAGGTTTGATTTTGAAATAATAGAATGCTTAGATTATTTATTAGATGCAATGTCTTGTGTATTCTTTGGCTCTCAAAGTTTCTTGATTTATCTTCAATTGTTTCTCAGATTCTTTTTCCATTTTAATTTCTTGATCTTTCAGCCTGATTGCTTGGATGATTTGTCCTATGCAATAATGTATGAGACAACCAAGTTGGCTTATCGGGTTTCAGAAGATGATGTTACACGTGCTCGTAATCAGGTGGGCGCCTCATTTACAAATAGCTATATTTAGTTTACTATGTTGCATCTGCATGATTGACATATTAAACCCTCAGGGACTGTGGATTGTGCATTGCATCATTACTTCGTTTGAGTTTGATTCTTGACATAGTTTCTGTTTATAGTGTTATATATGGAATAAACAAAATTAAAATTACATGTATGGGATAGAACATTCATGTGGAGCCATTGCATACTGCTGCAATGATGCCCAGTGCATCATGTGAGTATGAGTAATCAACCATTTATAATGTCATGGAAAACTCTCTCCCTATAATATAAATTTGAAGTTAGGCCCAATTATCCTAAAATGCTATCAAATGTTATTAAGATATTGGGTCACAGTAGATGCCCAGTTTGCAATTTTGATGCACTAGATGTCCGGTCCCAAGCATGAGGGGGATTTATTAAGTGTTAAAGTTCCACATTGGTTAGTATGAGACTATGAGCAGTGAACCATTTATATTTGCTTGGGCAACCTCCATCCACAATGACCTTGATTTGGGGGTAGAGTGTGACCCAATTATTATTGCAAACACATTTTTATTCAATTTAAATTTTTGAACCATTTTTATCCAATTTTTTGGTTTCTTGGAAATTGTTTTCTAATGTATGGAAATATACTTACCATCTGCATCTACCTGTGCTCATGTCGATTAGCATGATCAATGTACTAGTTTTATACTGCATATAAGCAAAATATGTGGCGGTTAACTTCTATTAAGTAAAACATGTGCATAATTCTTGCGAACACAACACATTATCACCTTTGGTATGGCCAGAAGTTCATTTTGGGGTGTTCTATCTACACTTATATATGCTACTTAAATTTTTGGACTGTTTAAAATTATTACTAACATTCATTCTTTTTATCATAAATTATGTTAAATGTTGCTTATCTTTCAATTGATTTCTGTTTCCTATTCTTAGTGCTATAGTCACCTCTGAATTTTTTTTATAGTTGAAATCTTCACTGCTGCTTCACATCGATGGAACAAGCCCAGTGGCAGAAGATATTGGGCGCCAGGTACAGTAGATCTTATACCTCACGACTTCATAGAGAGAAGACAGGAGAATCTTTATTGAACTTCATTGTGTACTGTTTTCAAATTTCAATGACTTTTAAGCTGAATTGTGATAGATGACAATGAAAACTGGTTTTCTAGAAAATGTAGATTGTGTAGTCTTATTTAATTAAAGTTGGTAAATTGTCTTAATAATTATGTACTCTATTTAATTTTGATTGCAATGCCAGATTTTTAGTCTGTAGAAAATAAGTATTAACATATTTATTCACAGGCTGAGAATGAGGAGTTTGGACCAGATTGTGTAACAAGCCCTTTTTTATTCATGTCCATTGTAAATAGCTTTGTCATGAGGCAATGTTTAAACTTTTAACATTTGCACTAAATTTTAATTGAAACAAATTGTCCTCACAGTTTTTTAGACTTTGTAGTTTGTACTAACTGTTATGCCTCCTTTTTGGTAGACATACATATGTACTATTTTGATGTTTCATTTTTTGTCAATGTTTCAGCTACTCACATATGGCCGAAGAATCCCATTTGCTGAATTGTTCGCTAGAATTGATGCTGTTGACGCAAGCACAATTAAACGTGTTGCAAACCGATTTATTTATGACAAGGTAATACTTGAAATATAACTTGTTCAGTATTAGAGACACCAATGATATTTCTTGGAACTTTCTTTTTTGTTTCATGTTTCGAAATTTATGGTCATAACATGCTTTGCCCCTGCAGGATATTGCTATTGCTGCCATAGGACCTATTCAGCGTTTGCCTGATTACAACTGGTTCAGGCGTAGAACCTACTGGAACCGCTATTAGTTCGTCTTAGTTTTCTGCTTCAGTTCAACTTTCTGAGAGGTCTGTCATAATATTTTTGTTCCAGTTTTACTCCACATATGCCTCTGGATGGCTGTTTCGGCTGTCAATTTTTTTATTTATTGTTATTTGTTACCGACCTCTTTCTTGTAACGTTCATGCAAAAATAAGTATGCTATTGTCATGATGTAAATGGCATCTCACTATACTCTGTGTATTGAAAAGGAATTTGCCGAAAAGTTGGCTTTATTTCTCATGAACTTCGAAGTCTTAAGTCACTGATTAAGTATAGTGTAGTTGGATGAATTTCTGTGCCCAGCATTGAAACAGATAGAGTTTGAATAATCTGACCCTGATTGATTTGCTATATTTTTAAATTGTTTAGTACTTGAGTTTGACTTTTGAGGATGTTTTTCAAGGTAATTGACGGAAGTAGTTTGCTTTTCATGCTTGTGTCGCATAAGATATCTAATATTAAAGCAATGTATGGGAAAAGATAGAAAGCAAGTTAAGGGATATGGCTAGGCGTGTATCGGGGTATCGGATGAGCATTTGCGCTGAAGCTACTGTGACTAGCTTTCGAGTAAATACTCTTAAATTAAACAACCAGTGGCTTGGCCAATAGATTTGGAGTGAAAAATTGGCTATCAGATTGTTAGTTCGAGCCTTAGGAATGGCTATAGTGGGTATTCAAATGGCGGCGCTATAGGCTCGATGATTAGTATGGTTTCGGTTAGGATACCTCCTTATTCGACACAGGAAATAGTCTCTTTCATATACTCTAAAAATGTTGTGGCTGCTCTTCTCTTCTGTATAGCCTCTGCCGCCCATCTCTCTTCCCCTCGGAATAGCCTCCACCGCCCTGCTGTCTTCATGGTTGATTCATCGCTGCCGCCTTTCCTCAAGGTCAACCCAAATTGAGCATGAACTCATTGTTCTCTCAATCTCTGATTATTGGGCAGGTCTCTATTACTCCACTTCTAACTTCACCCTTCATCTAACTCCGACTCAAATTGACCCTAACAATCATAATAGTCAAATTGGACATTTGTTGTTGAAGTGGTGCTTCTTTAACATTAAGTTCCCTTCTCAAAACCAAATTGAAGTTGTGTATTTATTGCCTGAAAAAGACGTATACACTAACAGTATAAATTTTTTACATTGTCAATGTATTATCCACTATTCATATTTTATCATCATTGACTATTAAATAAAAGTAATACAAATAAATAGTAAATGAAATATTGACTGTATAAATCTTTACACTTGGTTGGGTGATGGTTAAGGTCTTAATGAGTCGAGATTCCAAAATTAGGGATTTTATTGAAATTATTTAATATTTATGTGTTTATAATGAAACTGACTCTCACCTAATGAAATTAATTAAGGTTTGGTCCTTGTTTAAGGAATCATCTAATCAGACCTAATTCATAGATATGGATAAATTATTTAGCTTTGCTTGGATTTTTACGTTAAGGTTTGAACATGGTTTCGGCCTTTTGGGCCTTGTGTTTGATTGAATCTATTAATGAGATCTAGAGGTAATTTTAGAAGCAATTAAAGAAAGAACCTTAGGATTCATGGTTTTTATGTGCTACTAAAATTATTCTCTCACTTTTTGGTAAGGAACTAATCCCTTTTGGGGTGTGACTACTTCCTCCTAATAAATGTCGCTCCTAGAAGCTAAACCTTTGACCTTTTGATTGTTCCGAAGATCTAGCGAGATCTTGCACTACTAGATTAACACATTGTTAGTATGATTCATGGTTTTTAAACACAAGAATCATGATCCAAGTACTCCAACTCATGATGGTAAATAAAGATTTGATGGGTTTTTTGTGGATTTACATATTGTTATAGTTGTTAGTGAAGGGACCATTTTGGAGATGATGCAATATTTACAAAAATATCATGTTACTGGCAAAGCCCGTGATCCTCAAACATGGTTATAACCGGATCCGTAAAACTATTAACTATGAATTTCCGTTGATTAATAATCATGTCTCAAAATATAAATTTATCATTGGTAGATGTATGTGCAAATAGTTTCAATTTTTATTTATTTTATTACACGCCGTTTCATTTTCATCTCCTAACAATACTGCTTATCTATTGTCTATAATTTCAAATTTATCATACACTTCTTCAAACCACTAATTTAGTACAGTGTTGATATAAGGTCTTACTAGATTTTTGAAATGTCAAATGTTCGATTTTTTTGTGCGATATTTATTAAGAGAAATAATCACATACCCTGAAAAAGATTAATTTCTTATTCATTAGGTGATAAAATATTTTTGGTAGTAACAAAAACTAATAATTCAATACACAGGGAGGGTATCAAGTTTGACATGAATTACTCTAAGATCCGATGTTGGTTTGAGGTGACTTTTTCTTGCATCACTTCAATTTGCAACAATAATCAATTTTTTCCCGTCATTATAATAAGTAAAAGTAGTCTTGCATCAATTCAATTTCACCTTTGGCTAAGAAATTGATCAATTTCGAGTTCGTGGTTGTCCTTCCTAATGAATATAACTCATAGGAATTAAATACTTGACTTTTTAGTCATTTTAGATATCTTATAAAGTTTTACACTACTAAACTATCAACTTGTTGCTAAAACAGTCTTAGCTTTGCAACTAATCGTTTTGCATCCTAAATTTTTTAATAATCAAGTTATTGTTTTTTATTATTTCAATCATAAAATGAAAAATATTTTTGTGTTAAAGTTGAACATAAATAAAATATGAACTTATGTAGATTTTTAAAAAATTTCAGTACTTGTAAATGTTTCAATTGTTTGAACTTACTTTTAAGTGAATGAATATTGAAATTTTTTGTTGTTGAAAACTTGAAATAGATAAACCAAACGAAAACAAACGAGGTGGTTCTTTAAAAACATGCTACTTCTTAACTAATCACTACTGTGGTTCCTAAAAATTCATATGCTACTTAGTTAATTGAGTAAAAATCTTCTCGAGTAATAAATAGAAAATAATTGGAAAAAAAACATTTTGATATGATATATATACTTTTTTATTTGATAGTTTTGCCACTGAAAAAAAAAAGGAACTTTCTAATAATAAAGAAGATCCTGATTCTAGTTAATCACTATTGGGTTGTTTTAAAAAAAGTAAGAGATAAAATACTAATAGTAAAAGCAAATAGATATAAAAGGTGAATATAAATTGTTGAGATTGATGCATAGATCACTCTTAACATATCAGAAATATAATAATAATTAAAGTGTTGAGTTAGCTAAAAGATAATAGTAAAAGATTAAAGACGAGACAAGCAAAAAGTTGTTCTTAGCATATATATGTGAGATTTTTCTTCTACGTATCATAATTATTTATCATTTTCAGGGAATAACTGGGTAACTATATAATTTGATAAGCTTATAAATTTCAGTTAAGATCTTGGGTCAAAATCTATTTTGAGACTTATTAGTTGTGTGTTTCTTCTTTACTTTGTCTAGCTTCTTTTTATCATATTTTTATGTACTTATTTAAAAAATACATAAGAGAAGGAAAAAACATTAATTGATGTTCCTATTTTAATATACATTCAACATTTTCCTAATGCTAATAATATGATGCTAACACCGCATATACATATGAATTATGATAATCTTCTAATTAATTAAAGAACAATTTTGTCAAAAGTCCCACGCATGTGAACAAAGATAGATGATGGTTCCAAATAAATAACTAAAATTATTTGTTTTCTATGCTAGCTGTAAGTAACTTAAGTATCTTTACTTTATATTCTGCTTACGCAAACTTTACTTTTTACTTAAGAAAAAATATTTATTTTCCTTTCAATCACAAATAAAAAACTAAATTGCTGATGCAAGAGCTTTACATTTTTCTTTGCTTCATTGTGAAGTACAACTTAAATTGACTTTATTGTTCTTTAATTTTCCTCTTAAAAGCTTTCAATTTATTTGTTATGTACATTCATTCATAAACTAATGTATTTTACTACTAAAGTGTTAGTCTCTAATAATGTAAATCTATTTGAATCTCTACATAAACTAAAATGTTAAATGTTTGATTCTTGGAAGCGACACTAGTTAGGATATATACTAATATACTCCAAAAAAATATTTCTTTATCCATGTAATAAAATGATACCTTAGTTATACCAAAAATAAATAAATAAACTAATGTATTTTGCATACATAATGTGACTTCAATCCAAATCCAATGGCTCCGACAAAGAAGAAGCAGAAGTTTTTCCACATATATGTCATCATTGCTTATAGTTTAAACCTTACAATTTAATTAATGTTTAGTGTCTCTTATATATTAAATAATAATTTTTATTTTCTAGGTATTAATAATGTCACAATTATTATATTTATTTATTTTTAAGTATGTCTATTTTTATGTATAGATGATAGCTGTCATGTAGACATAATGTGCCCTTCACATAGGACACATAATTTCTTTGCCTATTTGGTTGGTAAGAATATATTTGAAAATACTTATAAGAAACCAACATAATTGGATAGAATAAAAATACAACCCGGTTAAGGAAGGATAAGTTATTTTAGAAAAATATATAATAATAGCATGCCTTTAGTTTTTCACTAAAAACCTATTCACAAAACCATTTTTTACTATTAAATTTAAAACTTGAAGAGAATGAGGTTTCAGCTATTTTTTGTGATGTAACAAGAAAAATAAAAACTTTTTAGTTTGTACACCTGTAATGTTGGTTGTATATGTGATTTAGAAGTAAGGCAGTGTCTCGCATGAAACACATCTGATGTGTCACAAAGTGTGCCACTCCATGTGTCACTGTTTGTGATTGGTTGAAAAAATATATTTAAATTAAAATTTTAATAATGAATTATTTTTCTGACCAATCATAAGCAATGACATATAGAGTGACATACTGTTTTGGGACAACAGATATCTACTCTTTCTTGCATATATATACATCCTGATGTATGATATTAGAAGCATGTGTAGTTAATTTGTTGGACAGAAGCAACATAATTAAGGTGATGTAAGTATGGACGTAAATATATTTGAATGATGTTTTATTCTTTGTCTCGAACTAATTAGAATATTATTTTTTATTCATATCACAAGATAAGAAATGAGATACTGTTGGAGACAGGTGATCCGTATAATATAAGTATGGCACTAAACAAGTAAAAAAATGGAACAATTGGGAATGAATTTTTATACTTTCCCATTGGATAGTAGCAGCATAAAGTTTGGGGGTAACATCAATTGTATTTTATTTTTTTAGTGTTAAAACATAAACAAATGAACCAAAGTTTTTGACCTTTATTCTCCACCCCACCCTAACACATCATCACAATCTCTCTCCAGTCCTAAAGCTTCGATGACAAATTGAGTAAAACCTAAAATTGTTAGTACCTCATTGCATGAACCAAAATAATTGAGCTTCAAGTAGAAAGATAATTATATTATTTCACTATATTCATGATTTACTTCACAAAGCAAACATGCATGATGTTGAACCTGTCTTCACGATAATATCCTCCAAAATAAATTTAGGTACCATTGGTAATGCTTCAACTCACAATGAGTGTGAGTGTTGCCAATTTTAGGGTTCTTTACAATGCTTATGTCTCACTCATCGTGATATGTCCTTTACTATAAATAAACTCCCGTTTGTTTTCTCAAAGAAACATCGAGATTATAGTTTGTTAGGGTTATTCAAGTGTGAAGTCCCACATTGGATATGCGGGGAGGAGTGAAGAGTTTATAAGAAAGAAAGACCCATGAAACTAATGCCTTAAGGTTTTGGTTCAAGACATGGTGTTTCACTTGTGACTCTTCATTCTTCTCATGCTCATGTGTGAAGTGTCTCACATTGGATATGCGTATCAATTCTCTGCACAATCGTTTCTAGTGCAATCAATTCACTCTTCTTTACTAAAATGACATAATTGTGCTTCAGTGATATGGTTTGCATCTTTGTTGTTCTAGTGATATATTTGAGTTAGGCTAGTGATTCCCTATGACATGAAATCCATATTCTTTTCATAATTTATTGTGATCCTAATGCAATCTCTTGGTTCTAAAAGAACTAAAGTAATAATACTATGCAAAATCATCCACAAAGGCAAGAATAGAACTATTAGTTCAACTCTAGATGAATTCCATTGATTTAGGAAGATATTCCAAGAGCTTTGTCTCCCCTTTCAACTACAACCAATCATTTACCCTAACAATATATGGGCCACTTATCTATGTGCAAAACAAAATTTTCACTCAAGAATGAACCACTTGGTATCCAATAAGGTGCTTCAAGTTCTTCACATCCTCTCAAGCCATTAGGTTTTTTATTTACTTATGGAGTCATTGCCTTTAGCTAAACACAATTCTCCCATGTTTATGATTGATGTTATTTCATCCACCTTCATTTCATTGGGCACGTTGGAGTATTGACTCAACTCTTATCTTAATCCCATTGTTTGAATTTCTAGTTTATTATGTTGTAGTATCTTGTTATTCCTTCATTCTTTAATTTGTTATGATATTTAAAATTCAAATTCTTAATGATGTATTATATATATATATATATATATATATATTAAAACCGTGTAAAACAAATTAGCATTATGATTAATATCTTATTTGATTTATTTTGATATATTTTATTTAGATCGGTCTATATTTTATTTATTAGACTCATTATTACTTGATTCCTATTTGTTCTACAAATAAGGCTATAATCTTATACTTTACAATAAACATATGCTATATTTCAATTTACCTTTCACTCACATTTTTGTGGCATTGACTCATTTTGACTGACCCTTGTTAAGATTTTATTGAAGTCGTTGGATGAAGAAATCCAAAGAGTTATGTTTGGCTCGTTAGATAAAAAATCCTAATGAGTTTTGTTGCCTTTATTACAATGTTGTTTATGATACTTTTAGTTTTCAAACTTATTGTTTCACCCACAATGATCCTGTTAGAATTATGATTAATATTTTATTCAATTTACCTTTATTATAATTTGATTATATTTAGATTGTTCTAATTGATCATGGTCATTAACTAATATTTTGTTTTATGATTAAACGTATAATTAGTTAATTTATTATATGTCCTATAAATTGGACTCTTATCTTATACATCACAATAACATATAATAATATATTTTAGTTTACTTTCACTCAAAATATCAATCATTTCGGCCGTTGTTACTTATTTCTAACATAACATTTCAATCAATGAAATATGACCTTTGTTGTCATTATAATTTAGAGTAGCAAGAGAAGTGTTTCAGAAAATATTTTCAAATTATTGCATTCTTTATAATGATATTCTTAGGACCATGGGTACCCTGAAATATAACTCTTGCTTTGGTCCAACAATATCATTAATGGCTAATACTTTCTTTCTCACATAAAAATACACCATTTTATTATCGATCTTAGACTTCTCAAAAAACTATTTTATTACTTTAATCTAGTGTTGTAAAGACCGGTTCGTGCTGGCTAGTTCAACCAATAAACCGATCACAATATTACTATGATATAATAATTATACTAATCATACAATCATACTGGTCAAAATTGGTTATACCGACCGTTTTCAACTAAACCGTACCATCATACTGGTCGATTTTTATTTAAAATTAATTTTTTAATGAAAATAAAAATTTTATTGGTTTTTCAAATTAATGTTAGTATATTGTATATGTATATCTAATTTCACTGATATGCGGTAACCACTATATCATTATATCAGTACCCTGACTAGTTTAATAACATGTACAATATTAATAATATTGATTTAATCTTATAATATGAATCTGACTCCTCTTCGTTACTGAATAAATTAGTACATATCATAACATATAATAAAAATAAATTTTCAATAATCAAACTTTTTTATTTTTAAATTAAAAAATTCACGCCTCATATTTTTAGGAGAATCTATCCTGTACTGGAGGGGAATATTCTTCCTACACTATTCAATAAATCTATGAAACACGGATTCGCCAAATACCTCGGCGTGTCGGTGTCCGACACCTATCCGACACGGATACGATCAGATTCGCGAAGGATATGTGTCTATAGAGTATCCAAAAATAAAAAAAATAAAAAAATAAAAATAAATATCAAGACACGTATCAGATTCGTTTTCAATAAAATATAGGATATATAGATTCGTTTTTATGATAAGATAGATTTGTTTTCAATAAACACTCACTTATTTAGAGGTCACATCATACCAACTTACTATCACACCACATTGACCCTCAAATAGCTGGTACTTTCTGATCCATAACATCGCCGACCAGTGCTTAGTATTACCGCCTCTACCGCCATAGGTATGTTGTGAAGAGCAAACAGAAAAAAGGCTTACCTTTCTTACTTCTTAGTTTCTTTTCGCTTAGTATGTTTATAAAGAGAAGATGATGTGTGAATATTAATAGAGAAAATAAATAAAGAGCTTACCTTTATTTCTTAACAGTGAAGAGAAGAAAGAAGGTAAGAGAGAAGAAGAAGATTTACACTTATAATTTTATCATATTTTATGTATTTTTTATTAATTTATACGCGTATCCCTGAACGTATCATATCGTACATTTTAGAAAAAATGCGTGTCGACGTATCGGATACGTATCATATCCGATACACGTATCCATATCTGTGCTTCATAGGAATAAATTACTAATATTACTTATTTAATGCCTAAATATACATTTACTCATCTCTATTCCCTATGAAGATATACACACTATTATATTCTTATTCTTGAACTTAATGAAAACAAGTTGTGCCTAATAAATAGAATGCTCTATCACTTGAACCACCACATAGTTGTAGATTGTTCTTGAAGATTGAAGGGCGAATCTTAGATATTTTGTGAAAGCATTTTAGCATTTTCTATGCCGCAAATGGTGGAAAAAATTAACATCAATGATAATATACTTGAGTGGCCTCACATTTTAATCATGAAGGAACGTTAGAAAAGGGTAATTTCTTTATGTGTTGTTTTTATCGAACTATTTCTTATGTGTAGTTGTTCATAAATTTCTTCTTTCCCTCTTCTACTATAAAATGAAGTTCAAATGAATATAGGTTTTTCAACCGAAAAAAATGAATATATGTTTTTCTGGTTATATTTTATTGAGTCGTATAGTATAAGTGTTTAATTATATTATTAGTGACTTATTTATCATTCATGTGTTAATAATTATTAACTCTTAAATAAAAAATAATATATTTGAATGATGATATTTTTGGTACTATTATTGCTATCATCACCTTTTTGAGCAAGTAACTAATCCATATTAAGGGTATACTCTCATATATTTTTGGGTAAGGAACTAATCAATTTTAGGTTTCATGACTGTCCCTCTCATCAAGTGTCACTTTTTGGAATCAAACTCTCGTGAGTGGGGCCTTATACCACTAGATTATCGTCTTGTTGTATTTGAATGATGATATAGTGACAATTTAATATATATTTTTACGTTACCACACAAATATTAAACTCTATTTTATATGATTTAAACACATTTTCACATTATATGTGGAGTGTGATGAAATATGTGTTTATAATAACGTTATTAGTTATTGTATTAATTAGTAGGTATTATATTTTTTTGGGTAGTATTAGTAGGTACTATATGATCAATAATGATTCAAATTATCTTGAGAATAAATTTTTCTAGTTATGTTAATTAATACTCTCCACATTCGTAAATAAGTTTGTTTTTTAGGGAGAAAATTTGTTGTTATTTATTTGTATTTTTAGAAATTAAAACAACACTAATAAATTCATTTACAATTTTAACATTACCTAATTAATAAGAGTCAACGAGTAGAAATGAATTTTTTTAATATATTACATAAATTTAATATAAACATACATTACTTTAATTTTTATGTCACAAACTTAAAAACACTTATATAATAATATTGTGAGTAAATTATACTGATCCCTGAGTTTTAGTAAAATTATATAAATTATTCATCATTTTTTAAATCTACACAAGTGACCATTAATTATATACATGCATTGTAGTGACTATCCTTACATAAGTGATAAGTGTAATTTCTTAAACAAAATGGTTGGTGACGAATATAATTAAGTTAAATAAAATATGATATATCATGAAGATATGTCCAAATATTATAAGATTCATTGTCTGTTCATTATTTTGATTAGTTATAATATAGTATAAGAGTGATTTAAACACATTCTTATAATTATTTATACAGTTTGTAACAAACCAAAAATAATGAATTGACATTGATTCTTATATTATTTGGATTTGTCACCATAATATACCATATTTTGTTTTGACTTAACTACATTTATCACTATTTTTGTTTAAAAAGTTATAGTTATCTCTCTAATAGATGTAATCAGTGTGATATAAGTATATAATTAGGGTTAATTTATGTAAATTAAAAAAAGTTGCTGATTTATATAATTTTACTAAAATTTATAAGGTATGAATGTAATTTACTCATTTTTTTTTTAATTAACCTGAAATATTTTCTCAAGATTCTTTTACTTGGTCATAGAGTGATGCGGGTGGAGTGGTTCTTTATCTTGAGGTTTACTTATTTTAGTGATTTTTTAATAACTATAATAACATATTTCTCTTTCCTTTGCTTTTGTAGTCTTCTCATTTGTCATCAAGTTAATTATTTATTTGCTTAAATATATGAACGAATGAATAGGTCGGTGTCTTTTCTATCACCAGAAATTTGCAAAACCACTGGCATGTGATATTCCAAAACCGGAGGATATTTATTATTATTGTTATGGTGACTTTTTCCTTAATTCACAGCTTCTCAGATCTCACCTTGTTTTAAATTATGTAAACTATTTTATTATAGTTAGTTTCATTTTAATATAATTTGTAAATGGATACTCTAGACACTTAGTAACTAATCATTATTTAGTTCCCTTTTAATCATTTCTGAATCTGTGGTTTAATACTTGTTGGGCTACCAATTGGTTTGGTTTTGAGAAAAAACATTAACATAGTATCAGAACCTAACATACTTATAAGAAGTTGGTCCAGTAGTATAAGGTCTCGTTAGATTCTCACAAATATTAAAAGGTCAATAATTTGATTTTTTTGAAACGACACTTGTTGTAAATATCAATCATACACCTTAAAAGAGATTAGTTTCAGAACCCAACTTATTTACTTTTGTTATTGGCCAAAAGATACACTTTTATCATGAACCAAAGATAATCTTTCATCTAGTTCAGGAGCTTCTATGGAAAGAGAATGTTGGAAGTTAACTGTACTTCACATATCTCATTATCTTAAGCATGATTTAAATATCTATTGAGATACCAATTGGTTTTTATATGAAACTTTAACATCTATTATGAGACAACAAAACAGCTTAACAATTTTATAAAATGCACACCGTGAAAAACACAAAACAAACAATTATGAGAAAGATGCAAGAATAAGTGATTTGTGTTAAACATTTTCCTTTATGACATGAGCCTCTTTCTCAGTTTACATAACTAATAATTCAAAAGTCAAAGAATAGATATATGGATGGTTGGTTTAACTGGCCATGGTTGTAATTTTACAACTCAAACCCACCCATGTGCACTAATAATTGGAAGCATATTTGACCTTTATATTTGTTAATCAATGAATCTGAATGGGTTAGTTCTATATTGTGTACCTTCTAATCCATAATTATATATATATATATATATCATAAAATGAATAAGCTATATATGTCCAAGGAAATATTTTATCATGTTAATGGTAGAGGGTGAAGAAAGTTGTCAGAAAACAAAACTTCGTAGAAAATTTTATATGTGCAACTTGCATGTATATAATATTTTGTTATCTTACAATTAAATCATGAAAATTTGAAATTGTAATCTTTTGAAAATTAATATGTTTCTTATCATGGGCTCATTTTTAATGACTTGGCTCCAATGTATTGGTATAACCTTTTTCCCCCTTTCACTTGTCTACAAGTTTAGAATTGTAAAGATTGATCAAACTTTAATATGAATCAGCTCAAGTAATTTATTATATAGGTAAAAAAATGTTACAAACGATATGATGATAATGATTCAAATAATAACTAATAATATAAACATAAACTATAGATAAATTCAAATAAAATGAAATTAACTAAATCCTAAATAAGATCATACTTTATCAGTCCAAATATATCTAATTCATCCCCTCAAGTTAAAGTTTAGTAAGCTTGTTACAAATAATTCCTTTCAAAATAAAAACTATCAAACACTTATATGGGGTCCATAAAAATTGTTGAAATATATGAAATCCAATATTTTCATATATAATCAAAACCAAAATGATCGTCGATATGAAAAGCGGTCCCAACTAATATAATTCATCATTGTGACAAAAATGACACTATCAGAATGATCGTCGACGGGAAAGAAGTCATTATTGACATAATTATACAATTGGAGGGGGAAATGCATCACCGAAATGAACGTTGGTGAAAATAAAACACAATGGTATAATCACAATCATAATGATTATCGATGGAAAAAGTCACCACTAACATAATTTGTCGTCGGAAAAGAACTTAGTGGTATAATTACTATCAAAACGACCATCGAAGATAAATGAAATTAGTGCTCGTATAATTCATCACATAGAGATAAGATATCATCGAAATGATAATCTATGGGAGAACTCAATATATATAAAATGAAGAAAATGTATTTTTATATTGGTGCATGTTGGTGTTTGTTTATTTGGATTACTTTTGCATCAAATTTAGAATTATTAGGTTGAAGGAAAAAATGAATGAAAACTGACACAAGGTAACAAAACAGAAATGACTAATTGGATTTATGAATTTTTGGTATCTCGGCAGTGGAATGGTGACCGAATAGGTCATCAGGATGAAACCCTTTCATACCGTGTAAAATTTTAAGATGGTAAAAGATTAGTCAATCTCTAAAATGAGTGAGCTCAGATAATTTATTATATAGGCAAAAGTTATTGTAAATGATCGAATGATAATGATCCAAATAATAACTAACAAGATAAACATAAACTATAGATAAATTCAAATAAAATGAAACTAATTAAACCCTAAATAAAATCATGCTATATTAATCCAAATATATCTAAGCATATAATAATTAATCATCATAAGTGTTAACTAGATTGGGAGATACAAAAATAATAAGCTTATGCCTAATCATATTTTATCTATACTTCTATACTATTAATAAAGGGAAAACACAAAATAACCACCCATTATGGTGTAATTTGTGTTTTCCTATTTTACCTTTTTATTTCTACCAAAAAAACCATATAATATTATTTTCTTATTTTATCCTTATTATCTTCTTATTTTAAAAGTGTATTTAAAAAATTGAATATTAGACCAATTGAATAAATTCAACCGTAAATTTAGCGCAAAAAATTATATTTGAATTTATAAAATACAAACTATACATTACAAACGATAGGAAAGCGGGTTGACATGCACGAGAGTGCATGTCAACATGCTAGTAATTTATAAAGCATATAGGGAACTATAAATATTATTAAGACTAGCGTGTTGACAGGCACTGCCGTGCCTGCCAACCCGCTTTCCTATTGTTCGCAATGTGTATTTTATATGTTATAAATGTCAAATATAGTATTTTGTACAAAATATTGTAATTTGTAGTTGAGTTTATTCGATTTGTGTAATTAT
>NC_032021.1:15699621-15699946 GCF_001865875.1 Lupinus angustifolius
TTTCAACTACATAAAGCAAAAATTAAGTAATTATGTAATGTGTTGATAGACACTCTCATATGTGTAAACCTGCATTCCTATTGCTTGATACTTAAGTTTTCAATATTTACATGTTATAAACACTACTTGAATTCTTAAAGAAGAAAAGTTTGATTTTAATTTATATTTGAAGAACTTATTCATATCACTACAATAAAGTCACACAATCATGTTGTGAACTTAAGAAAAGCAACGAAGTTCAGAATATAAAATTAGTAGCAAAGCAAATTCAACACAAAGAAAAGACTGCTAACATTTATCATAATAATAATTTTCTCACTAATTC
>NC_032021.1:15700046-15755216 GCF_001865875.1 Lupinus angustifolius
CTTTAGTTAGAATAAGCTTTAATGAGTATGATTATCAACAACAAACTTGAAAAAAAAGTTAGAAAGGTAGGTAAAAATGTTACCTATATTCCACACAATACTTGATTAGAATGGGAAAGACATTCAAAAACCAAGTGAACACACCATTTCAACTTTAAATGTGTATGTCTCTTATCTTGAAAATAACAATTTAAGTAGTCAAATGACTACTTTCAATTTTTTATACTTGATCTAATGTTGTGTTTTGATATCTTTTGCGCTCATCCATTACAACTTTACAATGGTAAAAGTATGCAAAAGTAATACAATACACTCCCATTACAACTTTACAATGGTAAAAGTCTGCAAAAGTAATACAATACACTTCAGTTTAAAAAAATATAAATAACAATTAATCGACAGATTCATTAAAACATTTGTGGAATATTTGAAGATATATGGGCCTCTACTTTCACCTAACTTGTGAAAGTCATGTTTTCCCAACAATTGATACAACACATGGTTCTTTCCACTAAAATAATTTATATGTCGTTATGGAAGAGTGAATGACGGAAAATTGAACCAAAGGAACACATGTGACAGTAGTTATGGATAATAAGAAGACCACCTTCTAACCATGCCCCATTCTGTTAATGTCACCCACATTCTCTGCAAAATGAAATTGGGAGGAATGTACATTAACAATCCATGTAAATTTAAAGTAAATATGAGGCATGCACTTGTAATAAGATTTAGAAAAGCTACAAAATTCAGAATAAAAAATAAGTGACAAAACAAATATATACAAAGGAAAAAGCAATAAGATTTATTATAAAACATTTTTCACTAACTCAAAATTTTCTACCTGTCTATTGAAATCTCTTGATTTTGCCACCCACTAATATTGCATAAATTATCTACATCTAATGAATATACTTTTACTTCTTTGTCATGAGATAATAATCATTGGAAAAAAGTGTTACAACATCTTTTGTAAAGCAACAATTTATCCTACATAACGACATGTTGAGCAAGGATATAAAATGAAGTAACTCATATAATATAAGATGAATATGAAACAGTTTGGTGAAGAAAATAAAAAAAGTAAAAGAACATGGAAGTACTGCATTCTATTGGAACTTTTCACAAACAATTGGTTATATAATCACTATGTCAGCAATCAATCGGCAAAAGGGCGGAACAACCACTGGCCAAAGTACAAACGATAACCACACCAAAATGTGAAAAGAAAATATGCATACCTCTACATATGTATGATTGTTGTTTCTACATGCAATGGGTGAAGTATTTCGTCGAACATCTTTTGTGCATAATGTTTTATAAACTACATCAAAATAAAATAGAAATTAAAGATAAGAAAGAGGAAACTAAGAGAAGAAGGATGTATAATATCAAAGAATAATAGATTACTTCTCTTAACATGTTCACCCTAAACGTATAATTATAACAAATGTTTCTCAAAATTAACCAGATTTTAAACTGTAAATAATTATCTCACCATTTCCAGCGTTGAGTGCGATCAAAAACTCACTTCCCAACTCACCGCCCTCTACGCCGATCACAACCGCTGCATCAAAGACAGCATAGCACTTCTGGTGAAGGATCCACCATGCTCCGTTGAAGACAACAATCACTTCATTAACATGATGGAGAAGTACTTTTCCAGCCCTCATGGATTCAAATAGAGAATTCATTTGCATTATTAGGTTATTGGGTCTCTTTCTTTTTTTATAAAGTTTCATTTTTTTATCACAACCTGAGAGAAGAGAGAGTTGATTGTGGAGAATAGAAGAAGAAAAAGGGATGAGAATGAGAAAACGTGAGAGAATGAGCAGTTTAAGAGTTTTGGATAGAGGAAGTTACAACATAGAGTGAGGGCTAAATTGGAATTAAAAAATTATACTATGTCATGGTAGTTGAAATGAATATTGACTTTATATAATGGTATAAATAATTTCATGTTATTAGATAATTTACGTGTAACAGTTTTGTTTTGCAGTTTAAAATTTGGGTAGAATATGGAAGTTACTTTAATAATAGAACAAAGGCTAAAATTGGAATATCAAAATTACTCCATCCATGGCGGTTAACAATTGTTTTGCCTTTATATATTGTTATAGATATGAAACTATTCCATTTCAGCCTAAAAGATATGTCATGGTCAGACCAAATTGTTAGGTATGAGCTAAATACTGAATAAGGTGGATCCAATCTAGACACTTTTGGATCTTGTCTGAGCAACTAGACAATTCAGATAGGTACGTCATTGAGTAAACAAGATCCAAAAGACAATACATAGACCATTTTTATCGTCTGTCTGTCATGCTGCCTATACAAGATTGTCACGCCATCTGAATAACACATACCTCTACCACAAGCCGCATGTCACCTACACCAAATACCCACTTTCCACCAGGCAATAGAGACATGCCTTGAATACGGCTACTCGATCTATCATAGGCTAGAAGCCTATCCATAAAGTACGGACTCGCGAGAGCCATCCAACACTGCTTGTTTCGAATAGACCTGACAAGAACAGATGGTTGGCCAAGCCAACAACATCTACTAGGGTATTTCATACACATCTTCATTATAAATAAGGGATCCTCCTATACGGAAAAAAACACTCTTAATCTTAACTCTCTCGCTTACTCTTGCATGTTATATTCTCTCTATGATCATATCTTTCATATACTAACTTAAGCGTCAGAAAACATTTTCAGATACTTCCCTAAGTACTCCTAGACATATCTCAAACATCATCCAAAAGACTTTCTACCGGATAACAAACTGTCCAGATCGGGTCTCTTCATTCCTAGAAGAACAAAACTACAAATAAAATAAATTGAAATGTCTTCTTTAATTTGCTACAAATTATACCAAAGGTGAAGGCGAAAAATTGCTTGAAGATCCTTGCAATAAACCTCATATATGATAACTTTACTGACAATTGTAGTTGACACTTAAATCAAAAAAGTTCCTACACCCTAATATGTTCTAAAATACAATATATTTGAGTCTATTTATTAAGATTTTTATTTAGTTTATTTAGTTTTCATCTTATTTTATTTATGTTGTTCCATTTTTAGATTATTGAGAGTCCTTCACATTGTTATAAAATCTGTTCTGTGCTGATCGGTTCAACCAGTAAATCAGTCACAATATTGATATGGTACATCTATTATATTGGTCATGAAATCATACCAGTCAAATAAAATCGGTTAAAATTGGTCACACCGACCGGTTTTCAATTGAATTATACCGGTCATACCAATCAATTTCATTTAAAATATTTTATTAATGAAAATGACTTATTTCTAACGAAATGTTGGTATGTGGATCTAACACACAACTAGTACATTTGTAACTTCTAAAACATGGTCTACCATCAAGTGATACATTTTTTGTTTTAATAAATTGTATAAATGAAAGTTGTTATTGTTTTCTTTATTGATTTTTAAATATTAATACTAGTAAAAAAATATATGTATATATAACTTCACCGATATACAGTTTAATCAGTAAATCATTGATTGAACTACTATATCATATTACCATTACCCTAATTGGTTTAATAACCGGTACGATATTAATAACATTGTTCATTCATTAGCTCCCCCAAGATTTTTTTTTAAAAAGTGAATATTCTCAGTATTTGCTCCAAAAACCTACTCTAATTTAGTTGTAAACCCATAAAATATCATATATAATTGTCTTCTTTTGCTTTTCTAACTTTCATCTAATTTCCCACTTATAATCCTCACTTCTTATATCATTCATGTATCTTGTTAATTTTGTGTGCATTAATAAAATTAATTTTTTCCTATAGAAAATGTGGCATTATTGACAAATTGTAGTATCGGTAACAAACAAAAAAACAATCACATAGTAAAAGAGAATATAAATAAAATAAAATAATATACGAAATTTAGTAACAAAGTTCGTTCAATTGTATTTATGTTCCCGAGAGAATTGAAGAGTATAACTATATATTAGAAAATAAGGAGTTGAATTCGTGACTATTGTTCTTCTCTCTACCTTAGTTTTTTACATAATATATAAATATATAGTCATTTCTTCAACTCATTTACATTAGTCCAAACTCATAACTTATATTGTTGTTATCTAAAAAAAAGGTTCGAAACAATGCAATATGAGCTATTGTACAACAAATTTGTGAATACATGGATAAAGTGAGCGTACTAGGTTGCTGTTGACAGATCCATGATTTCGTCTGTAATTATTGCCCAAATGATGGTAGGACAGAATCATAAGGACAATTTCACCAATGGAATTTTTCTTCGATAATGTTATCCATAGAAAGTCTTTTGCTTTATATAAATAACATTAAACATTATATAAATAATAAAACAAAAATTATTAAGTTTACTCCCAGTTAAGTAGATCGAATAACACCAAAATATTTTATCAAAATTATATTTATTAATAAAATAATATCTAAAATTTTCCTAATTGTTTTGCCCGATTATATTTTGTCATTTATTTGCTTCTAGAAATTTAATTAAACATCATTTTATCTACTTTCCTTATAAGAGCTTTGTACATATGCCTTCAAACTATATAAAATACAATTCTACTATATTTTCTATAATATGAGCTATCGAAATTTTTTCTGTATTGTATTGTTAATATTGCTTAATATGTCTCTCATTTAATAGATCATCCTCATTTCTGCTACTTCAATCTATTTTCGTGTTGACATTATATTTTACTATCAAAGTTTAGTGTTATATAATATTGGAGGTCTCAATTAAAATTGTTCCTAAATACAACAAACTACTCATTAAATAAAATACATCCAAAATTTGTTTTTATAAAAGTGCATTTAATTTCGTTAAAATCGAATGGATCGGTTTGATCGAAAAACCATTGACCAATGAAGTGTTTGGTCCAATCAATCTACTACATCCCTTCTGCATGGTTGCATCTTTTACCAAGATGGAGTTGGTGTATTACATTGCATGTGTTAATTATAGCACTTTTGAAAGCATGTTGAAATTATAGCACTTTGAAAGCATGTGAACAATGTTTTAAATTGTATTTTACGATTACACAGTTGTGATTGTAATATTGTGAGTGATTACGAGAGTCTCTATGATAATAGCATGATCGCAATCGCAATTACAATCACATTTTCTCATAATTGTGACAAATGCAACCTAATGATAATGATATTATTAAATCTAGTGAACAACCAAAAGAGCTCTTGAACCCTAAGGTAAGAAGTGTGTAGATATAATGACAACTTCCAAAAATTATGACTTGCAAAAGTTAGAATTAAAAAAATAATATTTAATGATGAAATATATATACATTGCAAATGTAAAGATTTATGTACATATATTATATTATTTACCATTAATTTGTATTATTTTATCGAAGAATCAATAATAATTAAAAATGAAAAAATCGATAATAAACTAATAATGTATATGACTCTTAAACAGACAATACATATATTTTCTTATCATATTTAATACCTCGTTTTTCTCTTGGAGTATACTTGTGACATTCCTTATCATTTTAAGTGTACATTTTTATACCGAAAAGAATAATGATACACACTCTTATAAAATATTTCTATAAATTCTCCTAAATCATAAGAAAGTAATATATCACTATAAATCAATCATTAATAAATAAATTATTATTTTATAACACAAAATATATTTTTATATTATGGGAGGATTTATACAAGAATAAATCATTTTTATATTAGAAAATTGATTGAACGGCAGATCTATAAGCAGAATGAGGGCGTAGTTTATGGAGTTAAGTGCATGGAATGTAAAGTCAAAGTGACATTGAGAGGCGAGCTACTTAAACAAAATGTTGTTGACTCACAAAAATTGCCCACGTCCATTATATACTTTAATTGTTTAATGTACTCTCCAACAAAGAAATATTTTAACAACAAGATGTTGATATAGTAGTGTAAAGTCTTATTAGATTCTAGGATAATTAAATGTTAAGTTTTGATTTCTAAAAATGGTATTTGTTAGGAGGAGTAGTCACACATTCTGAAAGGAATCAGTTCTTTGTTATTTTTTTTTTCCACCATATGTCACTCAGCAGAAAACGGGGAAAACTATGTCATTTATTCTTTGTTATTTTCTGACTTTAATTTGATAATATAAACTTTTATTTTAAATAAATCTTAAAGTTAGTTTTTATTTATAAATAGTTTTTTAACTTATTTATATTTTAAATTGGTCGCATAAGTTGTTTTTTTTTTAAATTTTATAAAAAAATTGTTATTTTTAATATAGTTTTAAAAACCGATATAAGAGTATATCTTTTAATTCTGAACTAGAAATTTTTGTTATTACCAAATAATAAAAGCTTCAGTTTCCAAATGTTCAACGAATCACTTTTGTCCTTCTTCTTTCATTGCAATATTTTAACGTTAAATCCTTATTCTTGATACAGTATTAAATTGTTTATTACTCTATTTGTGTTATTTATTGTCCCTATTTGAAGGAATTGTTTTTCAGAATAATTTATGGAATGATGCAAATGTGTCTTATTTAGGAAATGGTAAGATTATAACCTTTTTCTTCAAAATATTCTCTAACATTCCCGTCTACAACTCCTTTAATAATATTAACTAATGAAATCATATAAATATGTTTTTATTCGATGGGCATAAATAAGTTTATTCTTTTATTTAATATTTCCCTCATTTGGTATTACTAGAATTTTAAACTACAATTTTAGAAGAAATTAACATTACTTTTATAAGTGTAACATCTATACACATGTAATAATTTATATACAATATTCACTATTCATTTGTATTACTTTTTTTAAAGAGTGAATCATAATTAAATATGAGTGTGAACCAATAACAATGTATAAAACTCATACACTATTAGTAAATATATATTTTTCTTTACTTTTATTTCTATTTATGTTTCTTATTCAGGAGAACTCTAATGACTAGTTTTAGATTTGACCTATATTTAATTCTTTACGTTAAGTAATGGGAAAGTGAGGGTCCTTGTTCTAAATGATGTTACTATCCAACAAAGTTTAGTGCTATTTACTTGGGAGAGAAAAATATAAACACTAAAATGAATTAGTTCTTTATTAATAGAGTAAACAAATACTCTTATTAATACAAAAAAATATAGGACAAATGACATTTCTCCTATAAATGTGTGATAATTGGTAAAAGCAAAATTAAAATTACTGAATTTTGAATAAACTTAAGAGAGTATGAGAGAAGTAATATAAACTTGGAAATACATTACACATTAAAATACCTTCATTTAATTATTATTATTATTATTATTATTATTATTAATAAGGGTTATCGCTTATAGTAGTTCTACCCAATTAGAGCAACATTGTTTCTCATAAGCTATACGTGATGATTATACCAGTTTCTCAGATTAAAATAGTTGAATTTACTTATTGGTAGTATTATATTTAAATGATTTTTAAAGTACATAGTTTTTTGCTACAAAATTATTTTAAATATTAAATTAAATGGTATATTTAGCTCAATTAATCAATAAAAGAAATAATGTCCTTATAAAATGGTTAATCGGTAAAGGGTATGTCTAAAGTCCTATATAACATCCACTCGATCGGTGTTACAATTGCATGGGTCAATATATATATATATATATATATATATATATATATATATATTTTGCTTTTGTTTCTCTTACAAGTTGAGTTGTTCCTACTTGCTGTTCCTCTAGTACTTCTTACAAGTTGGTTCAATATCAATTATTCATCTAGTGTTATATATGGAACTATTTTTCTTTTAATTTCTTCAGTCAAGGAGGACAATAAAAAAAGGGAAGCATAATAATATTGGACCAGACTGTGACCGAGGAGTCTCTAACCACTTGGGAGTTCTATTGTTATATGGGTATGGGATGAATGAATAGTCACAAGTGAGATACTATATCTTGAACCAAAACATTAAGGTATTAGTTTCATGAGCTTTTCCTACTTATAAACTCTTTCACTTCTCCACGTATATGCAATATAAGACTTCACACTTGAATAAACCAACACATAATAACCTAACCCAAAGGAGACAAAGAGAGAAATAAAAATCATGTTTGGTAATAATTAATTATTTAAGCTGCAAGTTGAAAAAAGAAATCTTAATGGTTATGGAACAATGTTCCTACCATCCTTAATTAGGGTGAATCCAAAATGTAGTGTATATTATTCAACTACACCAACTAAGATATATATATATATATATAGATATATAAGGAAAAAAAGTCATTTATAGTAAGTCAACTTAATTTGTTTTCTCAATTTGGTTTTGTAATTTTCTTAATTTTCTTCTCACTTAATTTCCTCAACTTTGGTTACACTTTTACGTTAGTCATTCCGCAATAGAGTTTTTTGACCTCACCAACAAATGTCTTATATGTCTGCTAATTTCTATTGTATCCTCAAAATAACATTATTATTGTATCCTCAAAATAACATTCTTTTGATGTTACAATAGTAAACTAATGGCCACGTAAGATGTCCGATAATGACATCAAAAAACTCAGAGTGTAATTAAAGTTGAGAGACATAAATGAGAAAAAAAATAATGAACCCAAATGTGAAAATTATTTTATTTGAAGCACCAAAAAGTGTTTATCTTAGTAGTTTTTATGAGCAAGAATTTTTTAATAAAAGAACAGGAGGAATCTCCAATCTCAACTTAGATATTTCTCTTATTTAGGAAGCAAAAGAATTTCCACCGAATTAACCTCTGAAATTTATTTAAAAATGAAAAATTAGAATGACTTTGATAGAGTATGTTTCTTGAAATCTGGCTTGCATTACATAGTCTTTGAAGAGTGCTTATTTCAAGAAAAGGAAAGGAGACATTTTGTAAACACTATTCTCCGTCTTTTATGGAGAGATAATACTATAAGTCAAAACTACTAAAAATAGGAAAAGGGAGAGGGTGGGAAAAAATGTAATCCATGTCCAATACAACAAAGAAAATGATAGTTGTAAATAATACAAAGTTTAATTATGCAATTCAAAGATTTTTTGTCACCATTATTACTATTGGAAAATGTTTCATAAAAAATAAAGTAATGATATGATAATATGTTTTTGGTACTACTAAGGGTGTCTCTCACCCTATGGGTGAGAAACTAATTCATTTCAGGGTGTGTGACCGCCCCTCCCAATAAGTGTCACTTAACCTTTTGATTATCTAAAGATTCTACTAGGATCTTACATTACTAGACCAACGTCTTAGCTTGTTGGTAATATATGATATTATGTTCTTTTTTGTTTCTTTTATGAGTTTTAAAATATGTGTATATAAAAAGATAACGATAAAATGTGCGATCATACTAGCACTAATGCACCGGATCCCATCAGAACTCTGTAGTTAAGCGTGCTTGGACGAGAATAGTACTAGGATGGGTGACCTCCTAGGTGTAGAGGAGGATGATAGGGAGGAGCAGATAGTGAACTTTTTGGTTAGTAACTCAATTACCAATTCAAATGCTTCATCAACTAATTTGTTAAATTTGGAAAATAGTCTGCATACTGCTGGAAAAATATGGAGGTTGGGTAAGAGGATGGGAATGTCTTATGGTGGCTCTGAGGAGGCTTTGATTGCGAAATTTGCAGAATTTGAGGAAAGGGATAGGCTTGGTTTTGCTCAGACCAACCAAGGGGATGTTGAAGGTAATCCATGATTTGTTTATCTCTAAATGTTAGGGGACTACGGAGCATTTTGAAAAAGAGAGGGGTTAAGGGTATTATCATGAAGAATGTTATTGACTTTGTTAGGATTCAAGAAACTAAGCTGGAGGTTTGTGATGATTCTCTTTGTTTTGGATTATAGGGTAATAGTAATTGTGCTTGGGATTTCAATCCTTCTTCAGGAAGATCTGGGGGGATTTTAAGTCTATGGGATAACAATAAATTTCAAAAAATTAACACTTTAAGAGATGTTGGATTATTGGATGTGTACAAAATTTGGTTATCTTTACAAGTTACTTGTTGTATTATAAATATTTACTCTCCTTGCCTTTTTACTCTAAAAAATGTAGGAAGAGTTAATTTGCTTGAAAAGAGCTGTCGGAAATGGTCTTTGGTGTTGTTTTGGAAATTTTAATGATGTTAGAAGTGCTTCAGAAAGAAAGTGTGATGCAAGTTTGTTTTGTAAAAGAGAAGCCAATCTTTTAATGATTGGATTGGAGATATGAAGTTTATTGATCTTCCTTTAATAGGAAGAAGTTTCACTTGATATCATCCAGGTAATGGTTCTATGAGCAGGCTTGATCGTTTTCTCATTTCTCCTGAATGGATAACGGTGTGGCCTGATTCTTCTCAATAGGCTCTTGCTAGAGAATTTTCGGATCATTGTCCTGTTGTTTTGAGATATAAAAAGTATGAGAGAGGACCTAGTCCTTTTAGATTCAATAATTGTTGTCTGCAACCTCATAGTTTTGAGAATTTGGTTCTAACTAATTGGGAGAATTCGACTGTCATGGGATGCAAAGCTTTTATAATCAAAGAGAAACTGAAGATTCTAAAAGAGGCTATCAAATCTTGGAACAGGGAGACTTTTGGTTGTCTTAACACAAAGTTGGGTGATTTAGCTAGAGACATCCAAGCTCTTGATATTATTGGCGAGTCTACCTCTCTAGATGCAAACCAAGTTGCCGAGAAGAAAATGTTGATTGCGAATTGGTGGAGAACAACAATCTGGAAGGATAGCATTTTGAGGCAAGAATTCTTGGAACAAGTGGTTAAAAAAGGGGATGTTAATACTAGCTTTTTTCATGCTTGTATTAATAATAGAAGAAGGAGAAATCAGATTTTGGGGGTATGGATAGATGGAGTTTGGTGTGAAGAGAAAAAGCTCATTATGACCGGTGTGTCCAACTACTTCAAGAATTTGTTTACTCATGTGCCTTCGCCAAAACCTACTCTTGCTGGTGTTGAATTTCGTAGGTTATATGATTCTCAAAGGGCAACGCTGGATGTAATTTTTTCGGAGGAGGAAATCAGATTGGCAGTATGGAGTTGTGCTGGTGATAAAAGTCATGGTCCTGACGATTTCAACTTCAAATTCTTTCAGGCTTTTTGAGAAACTATCAAGTTGGATATTTTCCTTTTTGTACGGGAATTTAAGCTTTCTGGAAAGCTTTGTACGAGTCTAAATGCTTCATTCATAGCATTGATCCCTAAGAATAATTGTCCTACTAAGATCTAGGACTTCAGACCCATTTCTTTAATTGGCTCCTTGTACAAGATTTTGGCAGGAAGATTGAAAGGGGTTATTGGTTCTATTATTAGTTCTTCTCAATCAGCTTTCATCCAAGACAGGAATATTCTGGATGCAACTGTGGTGGTCAATGAAATAATTCACTCAGCTAAAAAGAATAAAGATAGGTGTCTTTTACTGAAGGTGGACTTTGAGAAAGCCTATAACTCTGTTGACTGGAGCTTTCTCGATTACATGTTGTCTAGGTTTGGTTTTTCTGATAAGTGGAGGAAACTGATAAATGCTTGTCTATGCTCTACCTCTATGTCTGTGCTTATCAATGGTACCCCTTCAAAACAATTTTTTGTGTCGAAAGGTATTAGACAAGGGGATCATATGGCTCCCTTCCTTTTTATTATGGTGGCAGAAGGATTTGTTGGCTTAGTTCGAAATGTTAAAAGGATAGGGTTGTTTGAAGGGTACAAAATCGGTAGTCAAGGGGTAGAAGTGTGTGACCTCCAATTTGCAGATAACACAATCCTGGTGTGCAAGCCCACTGTTCCAAATCTTTGGTGCATCAAATCTATTCTAAAATTCTTTAAATTAGCTTCGGGTTTAAAAGTGAATTATCAAAAGAGCTCATTCTTTGGTGTTGAGGTGCCTGATTCTTTCATTGCAGATGTGACTTGTTTCTTAGCTTGAAAAATTGCTAATCCAAGAAGGCTTGAAACTTGGCAAAATGCTATTGATGTGGTTACTAAAAGACTTACTTCTTGGAAGTGTAAACATAATTCATTTGGAGGGTGGTTGATTCTTCTTAATTTAGTTCTTTCAAACATTCCTACTTACTTACTGTCTTTGTATAAGGCTCCGAAAAAGGTTTTATCAAAGCTTACGAATTTGCGAATGAGATTTCTTTGGGGAAACAAGATAGGTAGTAAAGGTATTGCTTGGGTCTCGTGGTTGGAGGTTTGTAAACCTAAGTCTCTTGGTGGCTTGGGGGTTAGAGACTTAGTTCGGTTCAATGAAGCTTTACTTGGGAAATGGAGGTGGTGTAGAATTCAGGATAAGGAGGCGTTGTGGGTTAAGGTGATTAACTCTAAGTATGGGCATGATCTATCTTTCTCCTGTACGGCCAATGCTTCTAGATGGTGAAAATATTTGTGTGAAGTTGGTTCTAACAATGATCTTATGGGTGATTGGTTTGATGATAACATTTGGATGGTACTTGGTGATGGGTCTCAAACTCGATTCTAGTAAGACATTTGGGTGGGGAATCATAAGTTGAAGAAGTCTTCCCCAGATTATTCGCTTTAGCTTTGAATAAAAGGGCAACGTTGCGGAGTGTGGTGGTTGGATTAATGATGTGTGGGCTTGGGAGGTGATTTGGCATAGGGAGTTGTTTGATAGAGAGAAGCCTATGGTTAGAAACTTGTATGATTTGATTCACAATCATGCTTGCCAGAGGGATGTCGTAGATAGTTGGAAATGGAGTTTGGATGAATCTGGGAGCTATGTTGTCAAATCTACGTATCTCATCCAAGTGGATCAAACTCCCTCACCTTTAGGTAATTCTTCGAAAAATTGTTGGATTAATTGTGTCCCCTAAAAAATTTGTTGTTTTGTTTGGAAGTTAATTAGACAAAGACTACCTTCAAAGGTAGAATTATTCAAAAGGAAGGTTATTCAGAGGATTGATGATATTAATTATGTTATTTGTAAGAATTATGTGGAATCTATTGAGCATTTTTTTCTCTTTTATGACTTTGCCTCTAATGTGTGGAAAAAAGTCTATTCATGGTTACAAGTCTCTACTCAATCACCTACTTCAATTGGTTAGTCTTTAGTTTTGCATGATATGATTAGGCCGAATGCAAAAGGAGCAAATTTATGGAGGATATTATGGTTTACTGTGGTTTGGTCTATATGGATTATGACGAATGACCTGATATTCTCTGAAAAGGCTATTAGTTATGTGCATATTATAGATTTGATCCAAGCTAGGTCTTGGTCTTGGTTCCTATCCAAAGTTGCTCAAACTTCTTTGGTCTTTGCTAATTAGTGTAATGATCCAAAAACTTGTATTATCTTAGCTTCGAATAAGATCAATTCCTGGTATTTCCCCTGTATTGGGTTAGCACCCCTTGTGCTGTTTTTAATACAATTTGCTTATCAATAAATAAAAAAGATAATGTTAAATGAGTGACCTACACCCAAAAAAGAGTGAACAAAAGGTATTGATATTAATAAGTATATACAATTTTAAATATGGTGTTTAAATTAGGGGTGTTCGAGGTAAGTTTAGATTGGTTTGGTTTGGTTGATTTCCATTAAGAAATTCGATCTCATCCAATTCAAGATCTATATGATGTTGCAGTCCTATTTGATTCGATTTTTTTATTAAAAATAACAAGTCCAATACACTTTCGAAGTATCAAGTTCACTTAAGAAAAATATATATATTTAAAAATAATAAGTTTAGTACATTTTCAAATTGCCAAATTCACAAAAGAACTAATAAGTCTACTAAGTGTGATACACACATAAATATTTAATTGAATATTAATAATATTCATTTGAACCAAATTAAATTGACAACAAAAATAAAAACAACATGAAAGCATCACTAGTAACACACCAAGATAATTTTAACTAAAGTGTTAACTATTAAATAATAACACTTTTAATTAAGTAAATTTTATGTTATCAATTGAAATGTTAATTAGATTCATAAATGAAATAATCTTCATTTTTGTATATAAGTAATTAGTATGAGTTTGGTTTGGTTTCTGAAATTGGAATCAAAGATTGATCCCGATGAATCAATTTTCCAAAACCAATTCAACACGATCCAAACAATTTCATTTTTTTGCGGTTCTGATTTTTTACTAATTTTTGGTTTCTTATTTGGATTAGTCTAGATCTAAACATCTTTAGTTCAAATATTGTAACCATCATTGTATGACTTTTGTGATTTTTTTAGTTAACATATGAGTTTTTGGATAATTATTATAAAAATAAAATAATTTTAATAAATTATTAGTATTTATTTAATGGCAATATAAAAAAGCTTATATAAAAGTGATTAATAATCAATGTATAATAACTAAGAATTGTTATTAATAATTAACTTATTTATTTATATATATAGGTGCGGATTTGCCAACTTCACTAAAACCATATTTTAGAAGGAGCAGATTAATATTTTGCATCAAGATTTATGAAAAAATATATATTATTCTTGTTGTGTTGAAATAGTTTTAAATAATGAGATATTTTGGTGATTTGATTTTACTCAAAAAATCCCAAACCCTCATACTAGACTTATCGATTCCTCTCCCAGACTTATCTTTCCTTTATTCTTAGCAGAGTTACTAACCAACCATACCTCTTGTCGCACAATTGTTTTGTCGCATTTCCTTCCACCCGAGACCGCCATGTCGGCAGCCCATCCTTGAGTCACAATGCTCATTCAATCATACACATTGTCGTGTTGACAATCCTTCCTGTCATGAAGTTGTTTCGCCACAAAGCCTATTGTTCAGTTGTAACACCTCAACCTTGACATGACACCCATATGAGCTCATGAATCTACTTAGCATGCCACCATTCAAGCTTAAATACTCCTTGTGATATTTTATCCCCCCTAAAGGGAGACTCTCATGACTCGAACTGACTTATAGCCATAAATTCTATGTAGTCGCTATAGTATCTTAGTGATATTGACTCAATGAAATCAATAACTATAAGTCTCTAACTCTTTGCGGTCACGAGTTTAAGTCGTGGGAGGCTCCTTTTAGGGGGAATAAAGTACTATGTGAGGTATTTAAGCTTGAAGGGTGACACACTTAATAAATTCATGGGCCCTAATGAAATATACGTCAAGGTTAGGGTGTTACAACATTCCTTAAGGCCAATCATTATGCATGTCACCCACTCAGTTGTTTCATCCATTCGCCAACTTTTCTGAATGAATGACATGCTTGGCTCGGTGGAACATCTTATTTACTAAAAAGGCCAAGTGTCATGAGGGTAGGGACAATTGATTGGGCTTCGTGAGTGACTGATGGGCTTTCGACTCGAACGATGGTGTGACGAGAGGTCTGCTCAACTGAGTAATAAGTGTGCTAAGAATAAAGGAAAGATAAGTTGGGTACTAGACAAGAAATGATAAGTCTGGTACGAGGAGAAAGGTTTTGGGGTAAGAATTTTTTTGGATAAATTCAAAATATCCTCATTATTAAGGGTATAAATAGGTCAGATCAGATTTTGCCTTAAACAGAACGAACCTTATCGCATATAGAAGTGTGAGCTTAACATGTTTAAAAAAAATTAAAGTCTATGTCTTTTGGTTTATACGTATGGTAAGGTATGATATGTTAACCTATTTAAATGTGTTTTATACTATAATATCTTGAAATAAGCTAACATACCTACATTTAAATAGACTAATATACTCACTTTTAACTAGATTCGTCTAATTCTAATAATTAAATTATATTTTTGTATATATTTTCATATGAAAATTACATAAATCCTAATATTAAATAGTAGAATATAAATATTATTATATAATATAATTAAATCTGGTTGGTATATTAAGCTCAATAGGCATTTTGATGACCAAAAACAGAACTTGTTAAACTAGATATTTTTTTTAAAAGTATGTGTCTGACCCATGTTTACTTAAAAAGTATGTGTCTGTACAGAAAATTTGGTGCAGGTTAACATCTCCATACATATAACAAATTAAATTGATCATAACACCTGTTTACCCTATAGTATACTCTTCGGTTATTTAAATGTTTTTGAATTCACGGGTGGACCAGTAAAAGAAAGAATGGTCTGAAATTTTTGGTATGTGCATGTAATTTCTGTGCAGTGATAACTTATATTATAACCCAGAAAAAAGACATATATATTAATAGTGTATAAGTTTTATATAGTATCATTATATCATTTATTATGATATTTAATCATTATCGATTCTTTAAAAAAATATTATTGTGTAGATATTTCAGTCGATAAACAAAACTGAGAAAACATTAAAAGGTCAAACTTACATAGAGAACTTGTACTCAACTTTGTGTTGGTTTCTCTATTTAACCCCAAATTGCAACCCCATCTATCCCCTTCTCTCCTCTCTATACTTCTCTCTCTCTCTCTCTCTCTCTCTCTCTACTTTTGCTTAGCTTTATAACTTAACAAACACATTTCCTTTTTCACACCCAACCCATCTCTCTCATTTCAACTCAAATCCCATCAAATTGACTCATAATTCATTGATCAATCCACCCTACCACCCAAAACACCATCTTTCTTTAATTTTACTAATATAATTCACAACTATTTTTTTAGCCTAAAGTTTCTCATAAAAAATAATAAATAACATTCATACTCAACTTGATTCCATTAGACCCCTCTAAACTACCTTCATTCATTTTTTCTCCTTGGATCTACTTTAAAACTTTTCCTTAATGGAAAATCATTTCTTTCTCAATCCTCAAATGTGGCAATCATCATCATCATCAAATGCTATAGATGTTCAAGCAATTATGAATAATTGTCCATCAACCCAAGATTGCTTTTACAAATGGGATAAGTCAAATGATCAAAATCTTCAATTTGATTCAGCACTTAGTTCAATGGTGTCTTCTCCTGCAGCTTCAAATTCCAACATGTCAAGTGATAATTTTGTCATTAGAGAACTCATAGGGAAACTAGGAAACATTGGTGCTAGTGCTTACAATGATGAGATCTCACCTCATTCTCAATCTCACCCTTTTGCTGCTACATCTTATGCCAACAACAATAATAACAATACTAATAATAATAACAGCACTAACACTTCATGTTATAGCACCCCTTTGAGTTCTCCTCCTAAGATGAACAACAACAACAACATCAACAATAATAATAACCACTTGGTGAAACCAATGATGGGGTTGAATTCTTCAACTGTGGCTGAGTTTTTAGCTGATCCTGGCTTTGCTGAGAGGGCTGCAAAGTTTTCTTGCTTTGGAAGTAGAAGTTTCAATGATAGGACAACACAATTGGGGTTGAAGAACAATGATGAATTGGCTCAAAGATCTAGTCTTTTGATGGAAAATGGGAAACTTTCTAGAGTTTCAAGCACCCCATCACTCAAAGTTCTTGGAATTGGATCTCAAATGGGTATTCAAGATAATAAGAATTCTTCAATGGAAGTTGCCACTTCTCAAGAGGAATCTACAATCTCTGAACAAACTATGAATGGGGACAATGGATTCATCAAACCTTGCTCTTATGTCAATTCCAGGAAAAGAAAGGGTTCTTCCAAAGGAAAAGCCAAAGAAAGTTCAACACTTATCAATCATGCCATGGTAAGGAATCTTTTTACTATCCAATTTGTCTTATTTATACAACAACGATCAAGTCTTTATCTTTGAAATCGGATAAATGAATCAAATGACCTCATAATGCTCTACTATTAATCATGTTCATCTTAAAGATTTATGATTAATGAAAATCAAAATAGGGGCACTATAAGGTTGTTATTTTTGTTTCTTTGACATATTATTTAAATGTGTGTATATAAGAAATAAATATATTTTAACCATATTCAAAACTTGATGTTGAAATAACGAGACTATTTCCTAAATTCCAAAGGGTCTTTCACTTCATGGTGGTGAAGCTAGTGAAGACTCAAATGTGAAACGTTACAAAGCAAATAATGGAAATGAAAATGGAACTTTGAAGGAAGAGAAAGAATCCAAAGAGGGTGCTAGTATTGGAGTTGATGAGAAACAGAACAAGAGTAACTCAAAACCTCCTGAACCACCAAAGGATTATATTCATGTTAGAGCAAGAAGAGGTCAAGCTACCGATAGCCATAGTCTTGCAGAACGAGTAAGAATTGTCGTCTTTCTTTCATATTTTGTTTACTATGAATGCAACAAAGATCTGTTGTCTTAAATTTTGTCTCGTGTTTTGATTGGCACGGGACGAGATTTGCGACAACAGATATGACACGAGGAGAAAACAAATGTGTAAATAGCCTTTCATTTTGACATTGTATATACTTATGATTTAATATAGGTAAGGAGGGAGAAAATCAGTGAAAGGATGAAGCTTCTCCAAGATCTTGTACCAGGTTGCAATAAGGTATGTTAATTCATGAGCAAAATCAGAATTTGTGTGCATAATTTTGTACCATTACTAATTTGAGCAATGAATTGATTATTTCATTGTAGGTCACTGGAAAAGCACTTATGCTAGATGAAATTATAAACTATGTTCAATCATTACAACGCCAAGTTGAGGTAAAACATTATGAGCCAATAAGCATATCAAAATTATGATCATAATTGTTAAGATTTCTTGCTCAATAATTATGCTTTTTTTCTTTGTTGGCAGTTCCTTTCTATGAAATTGGCTACTGTTAACACCAGGCTGGATTTTAATATTGAGAGTCTAATCTCAAAAGATGTAAGTTTTCAGTGCTCTAGACAATGGGTTTACCTTTGTTTTCTTCATATTTTGATACTTATGGATTTTCGGGTGTACCAATTTGATCACCGAGAAAATAAAAATACAAACTAGTATCAAAGATCATGAATGTGATATAAAATAATCCTTGGTAGGGGTCATTAAAAGGGCTATAAAAAACCGTTTTGACCTCATTTGATAATTTTGTGACCATTTTCGGGTTTTCAAAATAGCCCTTTACTCTAAAAAAAAATCTTGCTTTTCCCTTATTTTTGGCTTTTTTGATGATTTCAGGTATATCAATCAAATGATTCTTTCCCACTAGATTCCTCAGCAGAAAGCTTTTATGGGCAACAACAGCCACAAAACTCAGCAATCTACAATAACATTCCTAATGGAACATTGTCCCATAGTTCAGTGGACCCATTAGATACTACTACTCTGTGCCAAAACATTGCTATGCATTTACCTTCCCTTAATGGATTTAGTGAAGGTGCCTCTCAGGTAATTAATTTCCTTTAATCTTTCTTCTAAAAAAAGTGAATTAATAAAGAAAAAATTGTAAGAAACTTTTATACGATTGATCGATGCATAGTATTAAACTAGTGAAAAAAAATCATTTTTTCTGCAGTTTCATGCACTTTTTTCTAACATTTTCTTATTCAATGATTCTCAGTGTCCAATAGCATTCTCTGAGGAAGACCTTCAAACTATTGTTCAAATGGGTTTTGGCCAAACTTCAAATAGGAAATCACCACAATCCCAGAGTTTTAATGGTACTAAACTAAAGCAATAGAAAATGATTATAATTTGGAAGTTACATTATTACATATGTTAATGAAATATCATTTTCATTTGGCCTAACAAAATTGATATTTATACTAAGCTTTTTTTTTTTCAATGCAGGCTCAAATCAAATACATCTATGAAAACTAAGCTATGTTCAACATTTACTATGCCTAAATTTGAAGAGTTAAGGATGATAAAAATATTCGACCCGTCACAACAAAAAATTATGCCTAGGAAGAGTGTTGTACACAACAAAAGATTCTATGAATTATTAAGCTAAGCCATTATTATCAATCACTAGGTCTAATAGAAGCATTTCTTGTCTTTATCTTAGCCATTTTTCATATTTTAATTTGTAATTTTCTGAGGCAGTTTCTTTCAATTCTTTTTGTGTACTACAAATTCACTGTATGTAAAATCTTTAGAACAGATTCTGTATTCTCTTGGTGACAAATTCTTATTATTATGTCACCATTTGTAAGATATAGTGCTAATTAAAGAAAGAGTTTTCTAATAGCTATCATTATCTTTACTCACTTTGTCTTATTATTAATGTATTGTATGTTTTATATAATAATTCATACATCACATCAATCCACTAAGAATTTTGGTGGGTCTTGATTTAAATTTCATTAAAAGGTCATGTCAATTAACCTATGCTATGATTCTCATTTATATGTTGCTAACCAGCTATATTAGTGGGTCCTCTTTTTTTTTTATCTTAAATTGTAGTGCTAATATCATTGATTATGACATTTGGTTCACTTGAGGCACTTTCAAGCATTTTCTTGATTATAATATCTATATAATGTCAGTATAAAAATTTATACATAATTAATACATTATTTATTATTTATTTTACATTACTTTTTGTGAAGAATAAATAATAATAAAATGTGAATGATAAATAATACAGTTATAGTATATAAAATCGAATATTGTTGGTGGATATATTCTCTCTTTTTTCTTTCCTTTAATTTTCTTAAGATTAACCAAAAGCAGAAGCTTCTATGCCTTGTTTTACTGAATGACATAGAAAAAAATACAAGAGAAAAGCACCAGAAGTTATAGTTAGGTGGTAGAAGTTAGAAGTTAGAACCACCCCTTTCAACGAAAACACAATAAATTTTTAACATATATTTATGCATCAAAAGAATATATTTTTTAGTGGTGAAATTCTGACTAGGTCCAATGAATGAATCATTGAACTTTACCATTCATTCCTCTTTTATTATTACTTGTCTGACAATAAGCTTCAATGCAATGATAAAGTTATTTGATTTGTAACCTAAGTTTATTTATTTAAATTCTAATAATAGTTTTTTTTTTGCTTATAATGATATATATATATATATATATATATATATATACCCTCTTCAAATTCAACTAGTTGTGTATTCTATTATTAATTTCATGAATAAGAAAAGGGTTTTAGTGGAATTCAGGTAAAAAGATACATTAGAGATATATTAGACTAATCTTTTGAAGAGAGGTTGTTAGCAAAAATCCAATTTATGGGTTTTAATAAAAGATTTAGGGGTTCAAGTCTTTACCATTTTAAAATTGCTAGGTCTATTATTGGTTTGCAGAATAGTTTGATTTATTTATTTGAATTAGAAAGATGCTTTGAATGTGGCGCTGTAATACATTAAGGAAAAAACATTTAATGCTGTATCCAGAAGTTGCCTATAATAATAAATATATTACCCTGAATTTTTTAGTATTGTATGATATGAAGTATTTTTTTCAAAAAGGATAAACAAATGCTAATGGAAAGTGTTAATCTGACAATGTTGTCTCACAAACTATAAATACTCAATCATATTAAAAAGTACTTCAATTATTTTTATCAGTTGATAATTTCTCCAAGAAAAAACAAAAAAATGCCCCCAAATAAACTTGTACAACATACCAACAAGGTATTAGTCTAGTAGTATAAGGCTCCCCTAAATTCTTAGAATAACTAAAATGTCAAATATTCAATTCTTGTGAACGACATTTATTGGAAATGACAATCACATTTCAAAAATGAATGATACAAAATGTTATAATCCAGTTCAATTTAGTTAATGTTTTTTTGGATAGGAAATGAACTGACACGATGATTTGGTTGAACATTTGGTCGTTTTTTAAAATCATGCAGCACTTCCAAAAATATAAAATTTTATCTCATTGTAACTTGCTTTCATCACTTATTTATTTTGAATCTTGTTTCCTTTTTCCAAAAAATTACTCCTTCCAACAATAGCCAATTGCACCTCAACTCCTCTCATAGTCCCTAACATTGCCACCATCAAAAATTGTGTCACCATATCCACCACCCCATCCATTCCTATTGTAGACAAAAGAGGTTGTATTTGTTGAAATGGAAGCCATAAATAAAAGAAAAGAAACTTGTAGACATGGCGGCATAATGGTACAAGTTGAGGGTGGTGAAGGGTTGCTAGTGGTGGTTACCGACATAGTGGGAATCCAACTCCTTTCCAGTGTTGGATATAATGTATGCCAAAGAACCAATTTGTCATGTTTATAATAATAAAGTTATATGTATTATTATGTTTATATGATATTCATTGTTTGTCAAAATAATTAATATGAAAGGTCATTGATTAAAATTAGAGACTTATTATTATAATATAAATTATAATAATGAGAAATAAATCTTTTATAATTTTAATCTAAATTGTTATTGATCATGACATTAATTGAGCTTAAGACACTATTAATCCAGATAGATCAATATTTGTGTAATGATCTTTATTAGATAAAGATTAATAGATCTCATTTATTAAAATTACACATATAAATGATGCATATAGAGATATGGTCATTGAATTGACTCAAAGAAGATTCCTAATGGTTAATATATTATCTTTGAATTGTCAATAGGATATTCTTATGAGAAAATATATATATATATATATATTTTGCTTATACTTGAGATTATCATAGTAATTAACAAGTTATTTATTATATTTTGATATCGGACACCTAATGTCTTATGATATTAGTTGAATGATTATTGAGTATAATTAAATCCTTGTAGAATTAGTGATTAATCAAGAAAAAATTTATCAACTCATGGTAATGAGTTTGAGCTCTATACAAATAAAAACACTGGCCAAGGGGAATTGAATGAATGGACAAATGAATTTCTTAAGTCATTCACTACGAGTTAACTTATTAGATTTGACAATTATATCATATTCTAGAGTTAACATAGAGTTGTAAAGATGGAAGGAAATATTATATTATTCTTCTAATGGTTCTAAAGTAAAAAATATTACTTCATTTCTATCTGGTCGTTAAGGAGTGTTGCTAGATGTCAACCTTGATTAGTAAATTAACTCTAACGAGTTAATTTACTATCGGTTTAGTACCGAACCTACTGGGTCACACACTAACGAATGTTCTGATTTTTGTTGGACGAGAAAATATCTAAATTAAATAGTTTAATTTTGTATATTTACTTTTAAGTGGAATATTATTGTATTTTTTGCTAGCAAAAAAAATACAAATAATATTATTCAATCATCTTTAATATAATTAACTGAGACTTAATTGTAATATTTCAAAATTTTAAAACTGATAGTCAGTTTTGAAAACCATAAACCAAAATTTATGCTAAATTAATAGGTTGTTAATTGGCATTAAATGGGTTGTTAATTAGCACTAAATTAGTTATTAATTGACACTAAATGGATTGAAGGGGTTTTGGTTTTATATATTACTAGTATGTACATGCACTTCGTGTCTGCCAGCGAATATTGTGTGATACTACATATTCAATTTTTATATATTATATATTTTTTTGTTTATGATAATGTTTAATTTAAGGTGAGATATGTGGTTAATTAATGTATTGGTGGTAGTTGCTTAGGATTTTATAGTTTTTTGTAAAAATTAAATAATGTTAAGGGCAATATAGGAAATGAAAATTACACCATGATGTAAGTTATTTCAAGTTTTGACTTTATATATAGTATAGATAAAACAAAACTCACTTAACACAATGAGAGAAAAAAGAAACATAGGCAATATACAAAGAATCATATTTTTTCTTTCAATCCTTTATTTTGGTTTTGTTTGAAATATTATAATTTTATTTGAGTTGAATTTTTGTTCCACGGATCAAGTGTTGATACAACAAGGATTGGTCTCGATGTGGATACGCGTGTAGGACCTTCATACTTTTGAAGGAGAATTTTTCGAAAGTCATCGCAGTCTCCTGAGGTATTTTTACAAACATTTTTGTCTACTTATTATAGTGTATGCATATTTTAACACAAATAGATGAATTATTTTTCGTTGTGCATGTTATGAACACGCTTAATAAACCTTCAATAAGGATAAATAGATTATAATTTATTTTATTAAAAAATAAGTTAAAATCAGGAGTTGGATTTTTATTTTGAGTGAGGATCCACTTATTCCAAGAGTAAGTTTTTTAAACTTACTTTTCATCTTAGCCATCAATTTTAGGGATATCTAATTGTTTAGATATACTCACTAATTCAAACTATTAGATTTCCTTAGAATTAATGACTAGGATGAGGAGTAAGTGAATCCCTCCTCTTTTATTTTTATCACATATCACAATCCCAACATGGTGACGAATTCTTGAGTAATAGAGAGAATACAAGTTCATATGGTGAGGGAAGGAACAACAATGATAGTGGCTGACGAGGCCGAGATGGTGATACAATTATGGTGGCGAGGATGATTGTGATGGTGGTAGTGGGGGAGTTGTAATAGTGCATATAACCCTAATGGTTCGAGTGGTGATGTTAGTAACAATGAGGATAGTAGCTAAAATAATGATAATTGTTATCGAATTGGTGTTGGTAGTGGATATTATAGCATTGTTTTGGTGGTCAAGATTGCATTGATGGTCAATGTGGTGTTGGGGTTATGGAGTGCAATTAGTGTTGAATCTTGATCTAAACTTTAGGGAGAACAACAATATTTAATTAAAATTTATAACTAAAATTAATTGAGTAACAAAAAATATAAATAAACATATATGCTTGATTAGATATAAAATTTTCAGCTATTTCTTTTTCAATATAAATCATTATGTTTTGTGTAAGAAATTCATCTTCTATCTTACTACTTAATTTTGTTTGGTTATCTTCATTGCTAAAAATAATATTTTATGTAGTAGTTGAACCACAATAGTTAAGATAAGATGAATGACTTGATAACGCAAAATATGAGTAACTTCATATGGTTGTGAATTTTTCAAACTTGAATGAATAACGACTCTAAGAACAAAATTTTGAAATTGAAATCTCATATTAATCTTCTCTTGCTCATTGAAATTAAGAGGAAAGAATTTTTGGACAAAAAATATATGTATTATCAAAGTTAAATTACTTATAAGCATCCTTAGAGTATATATTATCAATACATACATGATCTTTTTCATTAAGCGTAAAATCATTACAAACTCAAATGAAGTTATATTATTATAAGCAATATCAATATCTACACGTGTAAGAGAACTTTCATCATGTATAATTTTTATAAGGACCACACAAGTTACAGTGTATTTATTTATCAAACTATAAATTAAAGAAAGAGAAAATGATGTATACACTGACAGTGTAAGAGTGTTTTACACTGATATTGCATCATCCACCGTTCATTCTTCATCATCATTGACTATTCATAAAAAAGTAATCAAAATAAGAGGTGAATGATGCACTGACTGTGTAATAATTAAAGAAATATATGAGCTTCAACTAATATCTTCATAAAGATATCATTTGGGTATATGTAAAGGAAGTATATCTCTTGTTCCAAAAAAGTATGTCACCCTATGTGTCACTTTTTTAATTTAAAAGTTTAATAATTAAGTAATTTTCTGACCAAACACAGCATGTGTCACATGAAGTAATACACTTTTTGGAACAACAAATGTATTTCAGTTGATAAAAAGCTAAAAAAAGAAGATAGTTTAATAAAAAAAATTAAAAATTCCAAGGGGATAGTTGCCCCCACCTATCCCTTAAAAGCCCTGCCACTGAGTGCAATGGCTAGGGCTATGACACTAGTTGTGGAGATTGTTAAAGTAGTTGCGTATGTAACGGTGGTGGTTGTCGGTAGTGGTTCAATTGTGGTGATCATGATGATGGTAACAATGATAATATCAGTAATGATAGTACTCACAATGGCACGAGTTATCAGAGGCAAATTGTAGTCCCAAACACTTTTCTAACAATGCCTTGAAGATCACGCAACATGAACATGAACCAGCCTTGGAAGCAAAACTAGTGGCTCGACCCATAACCTGGCTCGTGGCTTGGCACAAACCATATGCACCAACTTGGCCAACCTCACACGATCAGATTCAACATCATATACACCAAACTTGGCCAACCTCACTCGGTTAGATTTAGCATCGTGACTCATGCGCCTCAGTGAGCTCAGGCATCATGACTCATATGGCGCATCACAACATCTCGGTCAAATTGGCTTGATAGGCAGGACTTGGCATACCAGAATGTCCCGGTCAGATTGGACTGCTCTGGCATGACGCATCAGAGCACCTCGGTCAGATTGGCTCATCAGAGTATCTATGTCAGATTGGCCTGACCTAGTGCATTAGAGACAGACCTTGGCGCACCAACTCGAACATATTTAGCGCATAAATACATGGGTCATATTAGGTAGTTAGTTGAGTTGGTTAGATCATGATTTGGTTAAGTTTTATCTTATAGGGGATTACTTATTTCTCAAGCTAAGTCATCTTTGCATTTTGTATATAATGAGATTAAGGTTCATTTGGAAATTAAGACATGAAGTTTATTAACTCACAAAATCACATTACTAGTTGTGATAATTTAAGTGTTGGTGGTGGATAATATATTTAAAAACAAAAAAATATCATCCATTTTTTTTAATTGAGGTAAAACTGTTCAGAGAATGTGTTAAAAAGCAATTCAATTCTTCTTTTCTCCCTAAGAAGTTTTGTTTTTAAAATAACCTTTTCTTTAATTAAAAATCCGACAACTATAAACCATTCAGGACGGTGGAATGAATTAATTTTCCACTTTTTGTTTATTTTAAAAACTGATCAAATATTAAAAAATATATTTCTACAGTATCATATTTAAAGATAATTTATTTATATTATTTTATAAACCTGTCTAAACGAGCCAACGGTGTGAACACTATAAAAGACACAAACAATCAATTTATTAAAAATGAATAGATCGTACGTATGAATCTGCAAAATACATTATTGTATATTAAAATAATGTGGGTTTTTGTATATTTAAAATTTTATTCATCATTTTCTATTTGCTTAGTCAACTACACTGCTATTTTATTCTTCATTTGAGTATTTTAAATATTTAATGGTATGCCAATAGTAATGGTAACTGATGACCAACGTAACATAACTTTTATAAGGGACCTATGGAGTAGAACGGTTAGCATGAACTATTTTTTTAGAAATGATCCTAACAAGTATTATTCTTATGAATCAAATATTTTATATTCGACCTAGTACGATACTTAAATATTCAACAAAATTTTACATTATTATACTAACGTCTCGTTCAGTCGTTCATTTATAACCTTTGTTAACTACCAAAATTTATTACTATTTTCATGGAGTCACTCTATTTATCTATTTGGAATGGAATACACACAAATTTTTTTACGTATATTGAAATGTGAAAATGTAAATGTAAATGATAAAACAGCCTCATAATTCCCTTAATCAAAGTCAATTTAAGTCAAAACTATGATTTGCCTCTCCTTTCTATTTTTAGATTTCATTTTCTGGTTTTTCTGTTTTCTGTTTTTCTGTTTTTCCTCTTTAGGAAAGTCTGTTAGTTTTAGTGCCAATTAGTTAGAGTAGTGGTTGGCTTTGCTTTAGCTATAAATTCATCTGTATTTCTTCTGGTTCATTCGATCAATAATAGAGAATTCAAGAGGTTTTTTTTCATTCATCTTGCCTTCTTTTCTTTGCTCTCTTTGGTCTTGTGTATTAATGATGAAGATCATTGCCTTCATCTTCATTCACTGTGTTTGATGCTTATTTCTCCTTCATGGATGCCATCAATTTAAGATGGTATCAGAGCTTTAGAAAGTAAAGCTCTGCTGCGCAATCCCTCTTCTTCTTTGTATGCATTTTTCTTCAATATTTCTTTGCCTCTGTCTTTTCCTTCTTCTTCCTATCAAATTTCTTCAAGTCTTCTTGCCATGACCACCAATCCTATGAATGATCCTTCTAGCCCCTTTTATATGCATCCCAATGAAAACCCAGGGATAATGTTGGTTTCAGTTCCTTTAACTGGAAAGAATTACCACAACTGGTCAAAAGCCATGTCAATGGCTTTGAAAACCAAAAACAAACTGCAGTTTATTGATGGTACCTTGCCCAAGCCTTCACCTGACCAACCTTTATTCCCAATTTGGGATAGATGTAACACCCTTGTCCTGTCCTGGATAAACCAAACACTGGATCCCTCTATAGCCCCTTCTGTTCTCTAGTTGGAAACAGCTTATGAGGTCTGGAATGACCTCAAAGAGAGATACTATCAAGGTGATGAATTTCGAATTTGTGAATTGCAAGAAGAATTGTATGGCATGAGACAGTGAAATCTTTCTATCGATGCATACTATACCCAATTAAAGAACCTATGGCAAGAACTTGACAATTTTAGATCCATACCATCTTGCCTATGTGAAATCAAGTGCCACTGCCACCTGATTCCCATTATCAAATCCTATAGGGAAAATGACTACGTCATTAGATTCTTGAAGGGTTTAAATGAACAATATTCAGCCGTGAGATCTCAGATCATGCTTATGCAACCATTACCCAGCATAAATAAAGCCTTTTCTCTCTTGATGCAACAAGAAAGACAAATGAATCTGCCTTTTGAAGATCCAAGAATTCTGGCCAACAACTCAGATGAATCATATGGAAGAGGCAGAGTGAGAGGAAAAGGATACACAAATGGTCCTTCTGGTTTTACTGGTAGAGGAAGAGGATACGCTGGAAGAGGCAACAATAACAAAATTTGCACCTTTTGCAATAGAAGTGGTCACACCATTGATGTGTGTTATAGAAAACATGGTTTTCCCCCAAGCTTTAAGCTCAATAGCAATGGCAATATAAACAATGTCACTAGTCTTGAACAAAGCATTGATGTTGATCAGAAAGTCACTGATAAGGACCAGAAAGAAGAAGGGATCAAGACTTCTATGCCTTTCACATTGGATCAACAGCAGGCTATCATGTCCATGATGAAGCAACACAATAATCAGCCCTCTCACATAACTAATCAGATGAGTTCTAATCCTTCAGGTAAGTCTTTCTGTTTTCAGTTCTTAAGATCGAGGGATTGGATCCTAGACACTGGTGCCACAGATCATGTGTGCTACACCTTGTCTCAGTTCCAATCCTTCAATCACATCCAACCTATAACTGTTAAACTACCTGATGGGAGTGAAGTTATCACTTCTATTTCAGGGAGTGTTTTATTCTCCAATCACCTTTACCTGTCCAATGTTCTCTACATCCCCAAATTTAGTTTCAATATCATATCCATATCTAAACTAACTTCTGCTCTTGATTGCAAGTTAGTTTTCTCAAAATTGAAATGTTTGATTCAGGATCAGAATACATTGAAGATGATTGGTGTAGCTGAAAACAAGAAGGGATTATATGCTCTCACTAACACTAGCTTACCTATTAATTCTACTGCTTATGTTAATAGCCTTGATTCTTGTAATAACAATGTTTGGCATAGAAGACTAGGTCACTTATCTCATGCAAAATTGATAGTCATGAACAAACAATTCCCTTTTATTCAATCTAGAATCAATACTGACCCTTGTGATGCATGTTACTTTGGAAAACAGAAAAGATTGCCTTTTCAATCTAGTGCCTCTAAATCTTCTAATATTTTTGTTCTCATTCATGTAGATATATGGGGCCCTCTCTCTGTTCCATCCATATTGGGGCATAGATACTTCTTGACTATAGTGGATGATAAGTCTAGACATACATGGATTTACCTAATGAAACTTAAATCTGAATCCTCATTTCTGCTGAAATGCTTTGTCAATTTTGTTAAAACTCAATTTGATGCTGTCATTAAATGTATAAGAACTGATAATGGCCTTGAATTTAAGCTTAATGATTTTTATTCTTTGAAGGGTATCTTGCATCAAACCACATGTGTTGAAACTCCTCAACAAAATGGTATAGTTGAGAGAAAGCATCAACACATACTAGGAATAGCAAGATCAATATTGTTTCAATCTTCTCTCCCTAAATGCTTTTGGAATTATGCAGTAAGTCATGCTGTTTTTCTCATAAATAGAATGCCTAGCCCTTACTTGTTGAATAAGTCACCTTATCAAATCTTGTTTAAACATGATCCTAATCTCATGACCCTTAGAGTTTTTGGTTGCTTATGCTTTGCATCTACATTAGTTAATCATAGGAAGAAATTGAATCCTAGATCTAGGAAATGTGTGTTCCTTGGTTTTAAAAATGGGACAAAGGGATATGTTGTTTATGATTTAAATTCTAGAGAGACTTTTATATCTAGAAATGTGATTTTTCATGAGCAATCTTTTCCTTTTCACAACAATGATGATAATATTGCTGACATGAATAAAAATGAGTATTCTTTGCCTACCTCTTCTTTCACATCTAATGACAATTTTTTAGATTTTTCTTCTTCCTTACAACCTGTTGAAGAGAATCTTGTTCAGGAAATTATGAATGATCAGGATGTTAATGATGAAGTTCCTCACACTGAAGAAAACATCTCAAATCCTAGAAGATCTACAAGAATAAGAGGTCCCCCTGCGCACCTCCAAGACTATCATTGTCTCCTCTCTCTGGCTCCTACATCTAAAACCAAATATCCCTTAAATACCTATATGTCCTATGACAAACTATCAGCCAAATATAAGCATTTCATCCTCAACCTAAACTCCCTTATTGAGCTATCTTCTTATGCAGATGTTATGCAACATGATCATTGGAAGGAGGCCATAAACAATGAACTAAAAGCCTTGAATGCAAACAAAACCTGGATACTTATTGAATTACCTGATGATAAGAGAGCTATAGGTTGTAAATGGATATTTAAAATTAAGCATAAGGCTGATGGAACTATAGATAGATATAAGGCAATGTTAGTTGCAAAAGGATATACTCAAACTGCAGGGCTTGACTATTTTGAGACCTTTAGTCCAGTCATTAAAATGACTACTGTTAGAGTCTTGTTATCTCTTACTTCCATTCATAATTGGCATATCCACCAGATGGATGTCAACACTGCATTTTTACATGGAGATCTGTTAGAAGAAGTGTACATGAAGTTGCCTCCTGGTTTGTCCACACAGAGCAATTCTCTTGTTTGCAAATTACAGAAATCTCTGTATGGCTTAAAGCAAGCAAGCAGGCAATGGAATGCCAAACTCACTGCTGTCTTAACTCAATACGGGTATACTCAATCCAAGGCTGATTATTCCTTATTTACCAAATCCATTTTTAACAGCTTTACCACTATTCTAGTGTATGTTAATGACTTGCTTGTTGCAGGTAATGATATGAAAGAAATTGATCATCTCAAGTCCCTCATTAACAAGGAATTCAGTATAAAAGATCTTGGAGAAATCAAATACTTTCTTGGTATGGAAGTTGCAAGATCAAAAGCTGGAATCAACCTATGTCAAAGAAAGTATACTTTGGACCTCCTTCATGATACAGGACTGCTTGGTGCTAAACCTGCTACAACACCTATGGACTCTGCAGTAAAGCTCTATAGTCAATCTGGTACTCAACTCAGTGATGCCTCGAAATATAGAAGATTGGTTGGGAGGGTGATATATTTGACCCATACTAGGCCTGATATAGCCTATTTTGTGGGTCACTTAAGTCAATTTCTTGCCAAACCTACTAATACTCACTATGAGGCAGCCTTAAGAGTGGTCAAATACCTCAAGAATGCCCCTGGTAAAGGTCTCCTATTCCCATCTCAGAATGACACTAAGGTTTCTGGTTTCAGTGACTCTGACTAGGGTTCCTGCATTGACACCAGAAGATCCATCACTGGGTTTTGCTTCTTCATTGGAAAGTCTTTAATCTCTTGGAAAAGCAAGAGGAAGAGAACCGTTTCTAGGTCCTCAGCAGAGGCAGAATATCGTGCCTTGGCCATGGCAGGTTGTGAAGCAAGGTGGTTGAGTTTCCTTCTCCCTGATTTGCAAGTCACTAATGTCACCCCCATCATGATTATTGTGATAATCAATATGCTCTTCATATTGCTGCCAATCCCGTATTTCATGAAAGAACCAAACACATAGAGATTGATTATCACTCCATTAGAGAAAGAATCCAAGAAGGTGTGGTCCATCTTCTACCTATTTCCACTACTAATCAACTTGCTAATTGTTTAACCAAGGCTCTTCCTAATGTTCCCTTTTATTCTCTAACATCCAAGCTTGGAATGTCCAACATTCACATTCCAGCTTGTGGGGGATGATAAAACAGCCTCATAATTCCCTTAATCAAAGTCAATTTAAGTCAAAACTGTGATTTGCCTCTCCTTTCTATTTTTAGAATTCATTTTCTGGTTTTTCCGTTTTCTGTTTTTCTGTTTTTCCTCTTTAGGAAAGTCTGTTAGTTTTAGTGCCAATTAGTTAGAGTAGTGGTTGGCTTTGCTTTAGCTATAAATTCATCTGTATTTCTTCTGGTTCAATCAATCAATAATAGAGAATTCAAGAGGTATTTTTTTACATTCATCTTGCCTTCTTTTCTTTGCTCTCTTTGGTCTTGTGTATTAATGATGAAGATCATTGCCTTCATCTTCATTCACTATGTTTGATGCTTATTTCTCCTTCATGGATGCCATCAATTTAAGAGTAAAGCTTTAAGTTTTCTATTAAACTCTATTTACTGAATTATGACACATTTAATGTTTTTCACTCTTTATGCTTGATTTTAATCATGTAAAAAGGTTGTCCATGGATCCAGTTTTGCCTAACTAGGATTAATTTGGACCGACAACATTTTCTAGTGAAAATTATAGAAATAAATAGAAATGTATTACTTAGTTGGGATCCCTTTTTATATTTCTTTGCTTAATTAATTAGACAAGATAGCATGGAAGAGTTTTATCAATTTTATAAAGTTGGCTTTTGCTACACGAATCATCAAGCTTTTCTTCAGTGAATTGCTTGCATAATCACTTTTAAAAGTTGTAAGAAGTTCTGTCAATTTATTCTATTTAATACCGTTTTCTAAGGTAACTAGATAGATTATTATAATAGAATTGTTAATTTTTTTAGTAGACATTGTAACGGCTCATTGCTTAGAGAACAAGCTACTTCATTGAGAGAATGAGAAAAAAAAAGAATTTTTATGAATCAATAATGAATAGAATTAATCAACCAACTTAACTTTGGAGTTTGATCCTTGTTATATGTGAGACTATCTACACTACTAGTGCCACTTGCACAACTAACTATAGTTAAGATATATATTTGGTGAATTGCAAGCTTATAAACTTATAAAGTTTTCATGGATGTTAGCAAATTGAGAAGAATTAGATATAGAGAGTAAATGTAGAAATCAACATTGAACATTTTACTACAATTAATGTTAGTGTGTTTAATTCTTCCATAAAAGAAGAAGATTTGAAGCAATATGTAATATTGACTAATTATCACAATATTTTTTTGGTATTAATAAATGTATTTCATTACCCTACAGTTAATGAATTAATATTTTTCAGGGTGTGCGACTGTTCTTCCCAACAATTGTCGTTCCAAGAATTAAACCATTGACTTTATAGTCTTTGTAGAATCTAGCAAGACTTTACAACATTGGACCAACATCTTGTTAGTACTAATTATCAAAATATAAGATAGTTTGAATATATTTAAATTATTACATGGATATTTTATTTTGCCTAATTAAATCTAAGAAGTTTTCAGTTCAAGTGTCATAATCAATATACTTAAATTTATGTCCCTAGTAGGAAATGACTTTAGAAAATGAGGCTCTATCAAACAAGAATGTTTTGGGAGATTTATAAGGCACTATAAAGATCATTAGGGTAGGTACCCCACTATGCAAAGTTGTCACTGATATATCACCCACTTCCCACATTCATTTGAGACCCCTTATCTCTTTTCACCTAAGGATGAAGGGAATAACACATGTTGTTTTGGGCTTTTAGCAACTTTGCTTAGAAACCCCAAGGCCATTAAAAAAAGGCATCATTTGTTTAACTAACTAGCCATTATTTCATGCTCTACAATGTCATTTCTAGATTTGCTATTTTGGAGAGTTATATTAAAATGTGGTAAGAGTCATAAAAAGAAAGCTTCTTGATGAATCAAGAAGTGTATAAAAAATCTTAAAGAGAGAAGAATTAGAAACAAAGATTGATAATATTCTCATTGAATGAATTGAATTGATTGAATAAGAAGTGAGCCAATATGATTTATTATACAAGAGAAAAGAAGAAAAGAAAGCTTGTAAATCAAGTAACTAACATAAACCTAACTTGCTAATTCCTAACTTTCTAACCAACTATCATCTTCCAAAATAACCTATCATATATGGTATAAGTTATGTACTAAGAATTTTTTCCGGTGGAGAATTTTTTTCATACATATATGATAGGAATCCAACTCTTTAAGAAAATAAACTTAAATAGATCTTATTTGTTATTTTAGAGTCTTATCTAATATCACCTTGGATTGATGATTGGTCTTGCAATTCAACAAAATGGGATATTTAGAAGCAAAAAAAGTGACATTTGTTACAATTATGTAGAGACTATGTTGGCATATAATTAGTCATACTTTTAAATTTATTCGTTCTTTTGCAATTTAAAGGGTTCGATTCTCATGATGATCAAAATGTTAATGGTTTGATTCTTGAGAGTAACACTTGTTGAAAGAAGCTATCATACAAGCATACACCCTGAAAGATGTTAATTCTTTACTTATAAGGTGAGAGAATATCCTTATATCAAAGAAAACACCAAAAATTAAGAAAAATATAAGTTTATAATATGCCTCACTATGAATACTCATTGTTTAAATTTAAGATGTTTCTTACCATAAATTATACTATTCTATATATTCTACTTTCATATTTATCTCTACGTGTAGTCATCAAGGATAAATTAAAATTATCACAAAATATGTACTTTTTGGTAGCAAACTTTTGAGTAAATGATCTTGGGTCGGGACCCACAATTAAGAGACAACACCAACCAATGAGGTAAAATTCAATTGTGACTAGTTGTGCATGAGTCCCACCGTATAAGTAATAAGATTCTCTATCTTAAAATAATGGTGTCTTATTATCCCTTACCAATAAAATTGTAATAAATAATATAAAAATAATAATTTTTATTTTTATAACTTTTAAGTATCATTTTCTAATTGGATATGAACATAAATAGGGATATGAATGGGGATAGCCGATCCCCCTAGTCTATAAGGATATACCAATCTATAAAGATTGTGGGTGACATTTTCCATCATGTAGAAGTAATTTATTGAGGTCAAAGACATCATTTTTACAAGCAAAAAACATAATTAAAAAAGAACAAAAGATTGCCCTCCATTTGTGGTACCCGTTGAGGTTTCTCAAGCTTACTTATGTTTATGATTAATTTATCAGATTCTTTCATATGAATAGATATTTATTGTCTACCATTTTATAAAACAAAAATAATAGTAATAATAAATATTTAAGCTTTCTAATTTTTTGTTTACGCGGAACAATGAATGGCTCTATGCCTCTATGTTTCTCTCATATATGCCATCAATTTTTCTTTCCTGTTTACAAACGATGTAGAACCTTCTGCCATGTTTTATGTCTTTTCGTATATATTTTCAATTAAATCATGCCTGGAAAATGTGTTTTTTTTTAAGTAATCATAAAATGTATTATTAATAAGACAAGAATTACTTATCCAGTGATACTTACATAATATTACTATGACAATAGAACACAATTGCATAAGCTTTCGAGTTTTTGGTATAAAAGAAGATTTGTTTCTCATTTAAAATTACCAACAAGACATTAGCCTAATGATATAAAGCTTTATTGGATCCCCAAAGTCAAGGTTCGATTCTTGGGAGTGACATTTGTTGAGAGAAGCAATCGCGAACCCCAAAAGAGATTAATTCATTACCCAAAAAAGTGAAACAATACCATTAGTAATACCAAAAACTATACCTTAAAAATTCATCCATCCAATTTTTAAACCAAAAACCTTAATCTAGACCTAAATGTTTACTCAGCTCTAAATATATATCTAATTTTTGAATTTTTATTTGACAATAATACCTATTGATTTTGTGCTAATTTTTAACCCAAAAGTGGTCCAAGTCTAATAAAATCGTACATATATGAATCCAGTTAAGAATGTGTATAGGGTATTTCCTATTCACCTCTAGAAAAAGAGTTCAAGATTACTTAAATCCTTACTCATTTTTTGTTGCATTATTGATGGTCCTCATGTGGCTTCATTATCATATTTGATTATGAAACTTTATATAAATTTCATATTTCAATCATTTCATTATGAAAGCATATAATTCTGTATTCACCAATACAACCTCTAGTCAGGTCCAACCAAAGGTTCTGTCATGTCAGATTATAAAACAGACCCACCTTTCAATAAAATTAAGAAACTTAGGATAAAAAGACGCAAATTGACAAAATTCTATATAATCAGCCATATTAGTTCAATTTGCCACTAAAATGATTGTTTGGACCTTTGAAATATATTATAGCAGAAGTGTCATATTATCTAGAATTATAAGTCTCATATATATTTGACTCAAATTTGTTGTTATAATTTGTATCAATTAGAAAAACTTTATAGGCTTCTGATTTATGACTATAGGTATATTAAAGCTTATAACCTTAATATTTAACAATATATTGGTATCGTTCAACGTATTAGAGAACATAGATACATTTCACTAAACATTATTAATAAATTTCGTTAACAAATTAAACCAACAAGTCTCTCAGGATGGATCCATAAATCAATGAAGGGAGTGATTCATAGATAACACACTACATACATGAGTGTAATAAATATTTTTATTAAAATATATGTAAGAAGGGTTTAACTACATTAATATATGATAGTAAATATATTTTTAAAGGTAAAAATAAGACATATGCTATTGACCTGCTTTATGTATGAGTAATTGAGTATCACTTATAAGATTGAGTTAATATTATGTTCAATTATATTCTAAGGGAGGTAAAGTTCAAGAGTTATAATAGAGATGGTAATAAAATAAGAAAAAAATGTTTGGAAAAGTATTCAACACAACATATTTGGAGACAAATATATTTATATTCTTTGTGTTTTTATTTAGAACTAAATTTTAATTAAAAATAAATTTTTAATGTGTTATTAATATTTTATTACTTATCTCTGGAACTACGTGCTCTGAATTGGGAATTTCCACTGAACACAATTAGTTACTTTGTCTTCAAAAATATAATGATTAATAGTTTTTCAATGATTCAGATGTCAAAATCAACAAGAAATACTAAGTTATTCATCTTGTGGTTATTCAATAATAACATCATTGCTTTCTTCCTTTCTCATTCTTTTGCTGAAGTTTTTTATATAAATCAATTATTTTGCAAGTGGGATACTCAAATTATGCTTGCAAAGCAAATAGGTAGTACGTGATAAGGAAATATTAATCGATCGATAAAAAAGAACTTGTTATATGCTTTTATGGAAATGGCGCCAATATCCCTTGAAATGCATGGATTATTTAAAATTGGGAAATAAAGCACACACAAAATATATATATAAAATATTGAATAATGATTATTAAATTAGTAGATTAATAATTAGTTGATTTATTAGGAAAATATTTAAAATACGTTCCCAGGTTTCTTTACACTTTTCTAAATTTCACTAGTTTTATAGACAAAGGGAGTGCACACTAAGATTTTATTGAAATATTTTCTTCAATTAAGATTTATTTATAAGTTGAGTTTTAAAAAAATGAAAAAATATATATGTAAGAGTCGTTTTATAAATATATTTAGTGTCAATTAAGTTTTTTATTTCTCTCCATTTTTCTAAAAAACTTAACTTGTAAATAAAAAACACGTTAAATAAGGTAGAAGCAAACATATTTTTCAATCATAAATGGTTATATATGAGCTCAGCCAATATTTTCTTGAAGCGTTTTTTACGTAATGGCCATACCTTTCAAAACAATTCCGTGATTTGTATACTATATTTTATATATCTTATATATAATTTTTTGATAATAACAAAAAACACTTTTATATTTTGAGTCAAAAATTATTATTTTTGGGTTGTGTAGTTATCCATCTCAATAAGTTTGTTTTCACAATTACTTTTATCTATTAAATATTTTCCGGTAATAAGCTTGTTTTCGCAATTACTTTTATCTATTAAATATTTTCCGGTCCCCAAAATCCAGACTTCAATATTGATAAAAAATATTTGTTTATAAAATTAATTAGATAAATATTGTTATTAACTTATTATTATATAAATAGACTATTCTAAGGCTTGACGCCGACATTACATCAAAAATTTAAAATGGGCTAAATTAAATCATGTGTGAACAGAGCAATTGTTTTTGGTAGTTGTTCCCTTGAACCATAAATGTAGCCTGCAATTTATGTTTTGTCTATAGGGATGACAATAAAAACTGAACCCGTAGGTACCCGCCCGAAGCGAACTCGAATTTAACGGGGAAACCCGATGTGATTGGGTTCGGGTTCGGGTTTTACCCGGGTTTAAATTTCGGGTTCGGGTTTGGTATAGCAAATACCACGGGTTCAGGCTTGGTATAGCAAAGACCCTAACCCGAACCCGCCCCAAGTAAGGTAATTCAATTTAAAATTGAAATTTCTATCATTTGTCAATTGTTTTTAATTTCTAATGTTACTTTATATACTATTGGATCTTCAAACATAAAAGAAATGAAATAATACAAGAGAAAATAGAAATGTTAGAGTAAAATTACACGAAAATAATATCATATTTTCCTTAATACTTTATCATTTTCGGGTTTTTTTCGGGTTCGGGTATCCGAAACCCGACGGGTTCGGGGATGATATTTTTATTTTCAACCCGTTGAGTTTGGGTTCGGGTTCGGGTTTTGAATTTCGGGTTCGAGTTTGGGTATGTGCAAACCCGACCCCGACCCGCCCCGTTGCCATTATCTAGTATAAATTACAGCTTTTTCCTCTGAATTCTAGAACAAATTATATTACCTAATTAAGAGTATCATGTATTTTAAGAGTAAGTTTTTTACACTTATTCTATATTTTATGCATCAATCCTAAGAAAATGTAATGGTTTAGATTAAGATGTAAAGTAAATTTAAAAAATTTACTCTTAAATAGATCATTTCTATTCATTTATTATATATTATATCGTGTCAATAAAAAAGAGTAGAAATAATAATTCAATTGTTGAGATAACATATTTTTACTAAAATTTAGATAGAATTTGAGATACTAAATCTATGTTCTCAACTCTATGCAATCAGAGTACGTGTACAGAGCATGACAGCAAAGGAGAGTACCCTGTTATTGGTAATTGGTTAATATTTAATCATGTAGTTATTATAAGATATATCCAATTAAATTATAGATATTAATAAAAGAAGTTATTTTCCTGATTATTATTTTTTAAATTTGATATCATTCATTAATTGTAATCTTTAATGATAATAACAAAAACAGAGATGGTCAAAGTTGTTGGTATCGGTAAATGGAGACAAATACAAAATATTGTATAAAAACGTAAAATTTAACATTTCAGAAAGTGTTTAGAACACGGTTATTAATATTATGCTCAAACGTGTCATATTGTTGGTATAGTGATACAATGATTATTAAATAAACTGCGTACCAATGAAGTTAGGCATATATATTTTAAAATTAATATTAATGTTAAAAAACTAATAAAGAAGTTAGTAATAACTTTTATTTATACAATTTGTTAGAATAACTAATGTATCACTTGAGAATAAACCATGTATTAGAAATATAAAAATGTATTAGTTATGTGTTTGATCCTCGTTCCAACATTTTGGTAAAAATAAGACATTTTGGTAAAAATAAGTCATTTTCATTAAAAAAATAATTTTAAATGAAACTAACTGGTATGACCAGTACGATTTAATTGAAAATTGGTTTTTGACCGATATAATTGTTGTATCATACCAATATTAAGACCATGACATTGGTTTACTGGTTGAACTGATCAACATGAAACTATTTTTGTAACAATGGTTTAGAACATTGTTTTGAGGATCAGACTCAACACATCAATAGTTGACTGAATTTGAAAACAACTATAATTTGTAGTCTTTTATTGAATGAGAGGTTTAACGGCTTTGAACCAGAGAATTCCAGTCCAACTATGTTAATCACAGTTAAACTGGAATAACCCGAAAGTGAATCAGACAGTTAACTTAAAATTAAAAAAGAATGAAACAATATTCTAATATTTTGTTTCACTCCAGTTCAATTATATAAAAAATATTGTATTTATATATAATTATATACTTATAAGTAATTATTAATTAATATGAAATCATATAATTTATCTATTTAAATTGGTCAAATCTAATATAAAATATCATCATATTTGATGTGGCTCGGATTTAATAATATTAATTTAGACAGTGGGTATATGAATTGGAAATATAGAGAAGTCAGAAGGGTAGACAACTTGTATTCTTTAACTTTCATGATGGCAAGACCTAGAAACAAATGTAGACTACTTTTTCCATATTGGTATTATAAAAACATTTATGAATATCAACACATGCACAAGAAAACGTGTGGATGGTCATCTTTGTCAAATTTGTGTTACAGCAAGGTATGTTATAACTCTAGCTGCTTGTAGTAAGGCATGTCGGTGCATATAAATGTGACAATTTTATAATTGGGATATGTATGTTTTACAAGTTGGAAACTTGGGATGCAAAATTTGTCTAGGTATAGCATTTGAACCATGAACCTAATTAATCTAAGTATTAGAAATCCAAATTGAATTTGGGACTTAACTTTTATGATGACCAACTTGCTTGCAACTAAAGCTTTGGTTGAACATATTAATGGGAGAGAGTATTATGGTTTAAGTAATACATTGAAATTTTTATGTTATCCAATAAGGAAGACCTAGCATGAAATTATTACGGGAGCTACTAGATTTGCATGTCTGATCTGAATATGTTTCCTCTATTCTACTTGCAAATGAAAATTATATGAATATAGGGATGACAACTAGACAGATGTGAAGAGTATTTACTCATAGCCAAATTCACATTATTTGTGGGTACCATTAGCAAATTGGGCAAATCCCATATGTTCGCTCGCCCGCACATATTGGGCGGGTAAGACATGAAAAAACCCTAAAATGTCAACCCAACATGCCCTACTTGCCCGTGGGCATTTCAAGCAGGCAAAACAAACGGCTCACATACATTATTAGAAAAATATTGAATATCAAATATGCAAATGTATATGTATTTGTCAAATGTCAGAAAGTTTGTTCCGTTTGTTATATATGCATTTTTATTTCAAATAAGAAAATACTATCATTTTCTTATTATATATATGCATTTGTATTTTGTATATTGTACATATTTGTATGTACTATTCCTTTTACATTTTGTAAGTAAAATATGCAATATACATATTTTGTTTTTGTATTATATATATACATTTATATTTTTATGTATTGTTCTACATTGTTTATTATAATAAAAATATAATATATTTACACGCAAATTATATATTGTTGACTTTGTATGAAAATTTTGTATTTATTTTTTAAATTTTATTTAGGATGAGCATGATATTTCATATCATATCTAAAAACGGACATGCTTATATCCACTATAACTTAGGCGGGCATTACATGGGCACGGACAAGACAAGAAAAACAATTATATTTGCCAATACTACTTGTGCGTATTCATTCAAATATCTATTGATACCTAATCAATTTCTAAATTTAATTATATATTTATAAATTTTATAATAGTCAATGTACATTATCTTATTAGTCATTTGTACACCTAATAATCAATTCAATAATAATTACTATTAAATTTCAAAACTTATTATTATTTATTATATTAAATAATAATATATCATATATATAATGATTATATAAGAAAGGGTAAAATATGAAAAATATTAAAACAACAAAATTATTATATATATAAAATATTTAATTAAAAATAAAGTTATAAATATAAGGGTATTTGTTGGACAAATATCATGATACTTATCATCACGTAGATAGGGGTCAGATAATTGAGCCTCCCTGGTCAACCAGAATAACTTGAGCTGATGTATAAGTGGGTTCTAAAATTCAAGTATGGACTGAGTCGATATTTTATTCTCTTCATACAAATACTTAAAAATTTAAAGAATGAAAAGTGTAATTAACTTCAAGATAACAATGTATATTGGCAAAGAAGCTTTGTATTTGTAAGCATATGAGACTTCTTTACACTTTAATCTTAAACAATCTCCATACTCAAATTTCAATTGAAAATTTTGAATTGGGTCTGAAGCACCTTATAATAATTGTGAAGGAAGAAATCAGAATTCAATAGATACTAGTTGCACAAGTTTACAAATTACGTATGTGGTTTATTTATGATCGAATGACCTTGGTATTGTATTGTATTTCACAACAGCAATAATATAAGCATACATAAAACCCATGAATACAGCACAGTATTAAATATGCATACTATTTTAAATTGTCAATAGTTATCAACAATAATGGAATAGTAGAACCCGAAACTTAAACATTAATTGCAAAATGATATTAATGACTTCAAAACTTTCCCAGGTTTGTTAATTGTTACTATATTTGAAGCAATAAAGACATCAAAAGCAACAAATTTATGAAAAATGTATGTTAGTTACGAACAATTTAAAACAAAATTTGGTTGATAATTCGCATAAAAATTATAAAATGTGACGATAACATGTTCACACTAAGAAAATCATTCAAAACTAAATGTTTCCAACAGAAACAGTCTCAAGGAAAAGTTAAAGACATAAAATTTGGAAATCACTAAATTTAGGCAGCACCCTTGCCCTTCTTCTTCTGCAGTTTCTTCAGGTAAAACTCCAACTCCTTACCTTCCAAAATATACCTGCAAATTTCATGGCAAATAGATTGGTAAATATATAAATGAAACCGGAACAAATAGTCGATGACACGTAAATAAAATTTCACATACCCATCAGCCCTGCCGCATTGACCTGGGCGAGAAGAAATAGAGGCAAGCAATCGACCGCCACCAAACTGCTCTTCAATGTGGGAGTCAAGTTGACGATCCTTCTGGCGCTTCTCAATTTTCCTCTGGACATGGTTGCTTTTCTTAGCTTCTTCAGAAGCGGCTACAGCTTCACCTTCCTGCAAGTTTGTCATCAAAAGATCAATAAATACACCAGAGTTGAGGAGTCGACTACTACACAGGAGAAGCAAGCTAACTCATACACAAAAAGGAAAATGACATAATCCATGAAAGGAACTTAGAACCATGTATAATACAACATATGTAAATAACAAATGAAAACTTTTTTAAACATGCAGTTTAAGAAAACATATCCGATGTATTAAGAAAACAAAAATGCCTAACAATTGCTTTCAATTCCATATCTTATGCCCAACATTCTTGATGCACAGAAAGTGCCAAGTAAATGCCATAGTTATTAGTCAAGAAATAAATTGTATGAGAAATATAACGACATCACCTCTGCAGTGTCCTTCTTGGATGCTGTTTTCTTTTTCCTGCCAACTTCAACACCATAGTGCTGAAGGTACCATTGCTTGAATGGAGCAGCATCAACCTGAACGATTGCGCCCTTGACCAGGGTCTGAGTTCGCACAAGCTCGTTGTTGGAGGCATTGTAAACAACATCAAGAAGACGAGTCTTGCGGGTCACGGCTTCACTTCCCCATGAGAAGTTTCCAGTGTCCAATCTTAATGCCCTCCATTTGACATTTCCACCCCTAACACGGATCCTCCTAACTGTCTTGTTGCTTGATAACTTGGTGTTTGCAGGCTGACGACCAAGCTCATACCTTATATGAATCGGCAAATACACAACTTAGCTTTAAGAATAAATTGGAATACAGTATCACTAAAGAAACATACCAGAAGAAAAAAGCAACTAAATTACCATAATAAATGAAAAATTCTTAAAACTCAAATCTGTCAAAAATCTACAACCATGGAAAATGGTTCCGACATTTAATATTAACACAGTAAAAACTAACGAGGTAAATACGATTATTCAGCTTAGCATTTTATTTTCAGAGATTGAATAGATTTCACTATTCACCCTCTATTGCTCTCAGTTTAAATTCCAAGTTGATTGATATTATTTTTGAAAAGAAAATCAGTAGTCATAGCAGGAGAAGGCAGCTTGGAACTGTGCTACAAAACAACAACAGTATTAGAAAGAGAGAATTTTCCATGCTCTTTTATATCACATCCCAGGAGAATAAAAAACAGAGCTAGCACACGAGGCTCCGACCGAGTGGGATCGTAAAAGGGTAGATGTTAGTGGCATTACTCTCGGAAGCAAAGAGGCCATTTCCAAGATAAACAAAAAATCCAATTATACTTCATAGACCAATAATGCACTAACCCTTTCCTAACTCCCTTTTATTGTTAAATCAATAAGATGCTGGTATTCACATTATATCAAAAAACTCATAGGATACAATAACAGGCACACTCATATTCAAAATGCTATCATTTCCATTCATATTCAAATACCAAACCAGCCTATTTCACAAGCTAAAATAATAATAATAATACCCACTAAATAAACATAAACATGTCATTTATCAAAAAAATCAAAACCAACATTATGAAAGAAAATAAACTAAAATATACATAATCCAAAATTAAAAAGATGTATTACTTTCTCTTCTTTCTCCATGCCTTCTTTTTGCCACCAGTGGCACGTCTCTTATGCATAGAATCCCTAGAAATACCTATTCAACACCAAATAACAATAAATCAATGAATAAACACAGTGAAAGTTATAGATCAAAGAACAACGATGAAGAAGCATACCCATATTGGTGGCGCGTAGAACACACTCGCCTTGTTCTCTCTAGGTTTTTATGTGTGTGACTGTGGGTTATTCTCTGATAAAACCCTAATGTGTGATTTATATATGAAATGAAATGAAACATAAGTTGTTCGAAGACCCGGGTTGTTATCATTATGGGCTACAAAATTGGATTTATTGATTGGGCTTTCTTCAAAACCCGATACAACTCACCAATTTTTCAATTTATTTTTTGTTTTGCACATGGGTTTTCTAAAATTAATTATCTAATAATATATATATATATATATATATATATATGAATTGCTTGGATAATGAAAATATACACCCTAGAATTTAGCGTATGTTATTTGTGGGTAAGGATAGAAATAGGTCAAACCATCTATCACGAGTTTATTATCTAACTTATAACATACTAAACTATATTTTTCTCGTGAACATACTAAATTCAAGCTTTTTGAAAAGTCTATTTACTTTAAAACATCAGACGTTAGATCATCTAAAATGTCCATTAAGTCTCACATGTCGGCTTATTTAGTTATATTATATAATATGTTTATATTATATATATATATGAGTAATTTTAATATAAAAATGAATAAAAAATAGAATTTAATTGATAGGGTTAGAAGAGTGTAATGAAAAATAGGAATATTAGCTTATTTTAATATACACATGATGACCTATTTCAAGATTATATAGTATATATAACATGTCTTTAAATAGGTTAATAAGATTTTGGTCTGTTTAAGACAAAGTCTAGTCTAACCCGTTTCTACCATTATTTGTGAGGTTCTTTAGTAAATTTTATAGTGAAACATGTGCTATTTGGGTTGGTAAAATAACAAAAATCGCCACTCTACAAATTTGACATGTGCTATTTCTAGAATTTGTTTGGTAAATTTTATAATGGGACATACGTTATTAGCTATGATTAATGTTTTTATTTCTTCTCTCACTAATTTTGTTTTTTTATAAGTTAACATTTTGTTTTTATTCTTCATAACTTCTTCATGTTTGATTTTTCACAGATATATTTTTCATCCCTAAAATAATATTATGCATGTCATTCAATTTTATGATTTCAAATTATTCGATGTCTCGTGAGCCTTAAATTGCATGTCCTAAAGGACCAAAATGGCCTTTTGTTCTCCATGTCCAAAATCTTGAGTGGCCTTGTATCCACACAACTCTTGGGTGATAATCTGGTTCAAATCACAAATCTCCATACCAGCAATCTAGAATCTTAATTGGTTTTTTATTCTTCAACCAAGTTCAGACCAATTGCTCAAAGTCTATTCAACACGTTCACTCATAAGACTCTTTAAGATAGTTGTTGGGAGATTAACCGTGGTTTAATCTCTCACACTTTTAATTGTATATTTTCTACACGAGAAACGAAAATCTCATTCTTGTTGAATAGTTCAGATTATTTGACCTACACCCATACTCCAAGACAAACAAAATAGTACACTTATTTGATTAATAAGCGTGATCTTTGTTAAGTTGAAGAGGCATCAAAATAGTACATTTATTTGTATGTTATACCTATTGAACGTAACAAGTTACTGCATAGAAGATTGTGTGCTTATTGTAGCTATAATAGAAATCACACATCCAAAGACTAGCATATACTATTTTTATAAGGTAATAAAAACAACCACATTGATGTTCATGATTTGAACACTACATGAAGCTGATGATAGCATAGTGTCATTTATAAAAACAACAACATTCGTATCAAATTCTGCATGAGGCACATGTGCATCCTGTGGCACATGTGCAACCAGTTCCAGCAGCAGTAGTCTTGGGACACGAGCAAGGGTTACATTCACAGTGCTCTCCACATGAGCATGTAGAGTGATCACTCCCACCTGTGCTACCTTCACCACTTGTGCACCTGTCAATATCAACTCTATTACATCTAACATGATCGAGATAATAGTAAGGAGTTTGAATTCAATATATAACATTTGTTTCTCGCTTCCTTCATTCGGTTTTGATATCATACATAGGTTGAAATATGAAATGAAGATAAGAAAGATGCATGCAAACTACCCAAAGTATAACCCTTCTAACATAAAAAATAAAATATTGTTATAAACTAAAACCAAAATTGTATCAACCTTTAACATATTTAAAGCTTACTATTATTATTGTTTCTTTATCTAAAAATATTTATAGGTTAGTATTTATTGTGAATAAGACTCAAATTCTCAATCTCTTTCACTCTATTACTTAAATTATTCACCCTAACAACCTGATCATCTTAATTATGACTCTACTTTTTTGTCATACGTAAAGTTCAAACCCCAACCTCATTCGCTTCGTCATTCACTCTAATCATCAAACCATTCTATAACTCAAATATTATTGAATTATTAGGCTAAGATGAAATGAAGATAAGAAATAAACCTGCATCTGGAATCACCAGAACATGGAACTGTGCAGCCACACTTATTATCACATACAACCACCCTTCTTCTTACTTCTACTCTTCCTGTATCTGCCATCACACTCAATCAGATATGCTACTATATATGTTTTGCGAGTGTTCTATATATTTGCCTTTTATATGTGTCTTGAGTGTTTTGATTTAAAGGAGTACACATGTGACAAATGTCATATTCATGCTTTACGTGGCAATAGCTGAACATGCAATTCTTCAGGTGAAACCACGTAAAACATAGATGAAACTTTGGATTTGGATCAATTTAGATGAATTGCCACATATCCCTAACCGAATGTAGAAGAGTATATATCTTTGAGACGTTGACCCTATTTCAAACGTGGCATTTGTATTGAATCACACGTAAAGCTTCACGTCCTTCAAAGCTTCTTCATTCCCTCTTTGTGAACACTTTCAACCGTTTATTATTAGCTAGTGCAGTGGATAACCCTAATACGAGGGAGTCAAAAAAATGAAATGATAATTATGCTATTTATTTATACATTTTTATCTTAAAACTAGTATAAAAATAGTATTTATGTTTCTACTAATGGAGAAGATTCATATTGAATATTCAATGTAGAGGGTAGATATACTGTATTTTTTCATTTTAGCTAAGATTTTTAAGTTTATTTTATTCAAAAACCCCTTTATAACAAGTAATAGTCATTTATTTTTATTTTCTGGTATTACTATTGTTACCTCATCCCTATGCATAAAGAATTAATCAATTTTGAGTGTATATTTTTCTATCATAACAAGTGTTGCTCTAAAAAAGTCAAACCCTAAACTTTTTAATTATTCTAAAGATCTAATGAGATCTTACACCACTTGACAAAAACATTATTAATTTGTTAAAATGGTAGGAATCATGGATAAGAGAGATCTTCTTGATGAACAAGAAGGAATGAGAAAATGTTATTGAATTGAAAAATGAGTTACAAGAAATAAGAGCATCGCCCCGTTATATACTACAATGTCTAACTAATAACTAACTACTTAATCAATTAATTAAACCCTTAATCGATTAATGAAAACAAAATTATAACTAACAAACTCAAATCTACTCATGTTAATATTCATTTATTTGAAGCCAAGTCAAACTGTCCCTAATTTGAACTTATTGAGTAAGGCTATAATAAATAACTTTTATTATATTTGAGGTTATAATCCTTATAATAGTTATTTCTTACACAATGATGATAATGAATTTTGTATCCATCATCTCATACAAATTACTTAAACTTTGAAGATGTAGCCTAATTGTAGTAGTTTGATTTAAGAAAAATAGAAATATATAACTCATGGAGGAAAATACCAGTTTGATAAAATAATTAATGTGGATGAATGATTAAATCATCAAAATAGTTATACACAGAAGAAATCATTGTCTGAAAAATTGAATCTAAGTATAAAGGAATTTAACAATGAACTGTTCTACTCTAAATGATATTGTTAAAGAGATGATTATAAATGAATAGTTTTCTTATTCATGTTTGTAATAAGTCATAGGGAGCGACTCACGTGAGAACATTGCGCTATTGTGAGAAATGAGAACAATTAATATGTATTATTGAATTTTATTTGAACGACCAATATTAAAAAATATTTGTATATGACTATCGTATGACCAATAACTTTTAATCATAATTATCTAAATTTATTATTCTTACAGTTCACTCAAATAATTCCATGTATATATAAGTGTACAAGATATCTTAGAAGACAATATTTCTAACATAGTGGTAATCAATGTTTTGAGTCATGGAGAATTGAGAAAATATGGACGACATGATTATAATTATGATTGTGTAAAAACGATTCGTTCAAAGATCAAAACAGGCTCAACAAGCTTGTAATATGAGATTCTGTTGGAACATGGTTTGTTAAAAACTATGAGTGAGAACTTTTGGGTGCGAAATATAAAAAACACCCAAGTCCCACATATGAGAGTTTTGAAAAAATAACTCTCAAGTCCCACATTGAAAAGTTTTGAAAAACAAAAAAAACAACTCTCAAGTCCCACATTGGAGAAACTAGGAACTTGAAAAAAATCACAAGTTATAAATAGAAGCCTTCTCCCTTCATATTTTCTAGCCCCAAGTTGAATGCGCTTTCATTCAACTTTTTCTTTCTCCCTCATATTTTCCGCCGATGCATTTCCGGCAAACTTCTCCCTCTTTCTTTCCGTGGCACTAAGAAATGGTACAGGTAGCCATATTATGGGAATTTCGAGAACTAACACTGATAGTCAGAATTGGAGGAAAGAATTGGCACAAGTAGCCATATTTTGGGAGTTTCGAGAACTGACACTGGTAGTCAGTATTGAGGGAAAGAATTGGCACAAGTAGCCATATTATGAGCATTTCGAGAACTGACACTGATAGTCAGTATTGTGGGAAGAGAATTGGCACGGGTAGCCATATTGTGGGAAATTTCGAGAATTGGCACGGGTAGCCATATTGTGGGAAATTTCGAGAATTGGCACGGGTAGCCATATTGTGGGAAATTTCGAGAATTGGCACGGGTAGCCATATTGTGGGAAATTTCGAGAATTGGCACGGGTAGCCATATTGTGGGAAATTTCGAGAATTGGCACTGGTAGCCATATTATGGAGGGTGTATTCGAGATCGGTTCTTACAGTCAGTAAAAATTCGATAATAGAGATCTGGGCTGTTTTATCCTGGGGACGGCGTGGTTGATAGTCTGCTTGCACTTTTGGGCAGTGCCATGAAACATCTTAAAGAGAGCGACCTGGTCGTGACTCAGCCAGTAAATATTATTTCGTGCCATTTAGAATTGCTGCAAGCTACGGTAACAACAGATTCAAAGAAGAAGAAATGAAAAGTAATGAAAATACTTCATTATCAAAAATGAATTACAATGTTGATTGAAGTTTTATTTATACACTAACTCCAAAAATAACTAACTTTGGTAAGACTAATCTAATGGTTACAACTTAATCAATAAATCAAACTGTCTAGATTGATTTATGAAGGTTGCTTGTGTTTCAAGCAAACTGATCCGACCCATAACTTTTAGTTGAAGGACCATATTTTTCAAATTGGAAATAAAAGATAATTTTATACATTTTAAAACTTCGAATTATTTGGACTAGGATATTTAACATTTATCATAAGAGTCAAATTGAGATTTGATAGCTACCTCAGGATACAATATTGCATAGATTTTAAGATCCTATACTAATAAATATTATACATATAACTAAAGGTGAAGAAAAAAATATGAGTTTAGATATATTTGTTGCTAATGAAAGCGAATCATTCAACATACTAGCTCTTTAGTATAATCTTTATTCTTTCCAATCATAAAATCAAGTTGAAGAATTTAGACTGTAACGTCCTGAAAATTACTCCAACAACATTGCGGAAAGGGTATTTTTTTTTTGAATAATGTAATATGAAATTATTTTCCTTACATTCGATTCCTTTTCGGGACATCACGTTAAGTAACGATTGTTGTCTTTTCCAAAAATATAACTTAGGCTTGAAGAAATGTACCTTTCTTCACCATGAAGAAACCCAAGCTAGGTATGAAAAGCAAAGCATAAACTCAAAAGCTTACTTAGACTTGAATAAATCACACCAAAAGTGACAAGTAACCAATTAAAACCAACTCAAGAAATCATGGAACAAGGTTGCTTCGGCATGAAGAAAGGTTGGTTCCTTCACCATGAAGAAAGGTTGGTTCTTTCACCATGAAGGAACCAAGAAGCTGGGCGTGGGCCATGCTTGAGCTGGGCGACTAAACAGGTTAGAAACCTAGCCATGAAGAAAGCTTGGCTAACTCATCAAGCAACTTACCTATTCTTAGCTGAAAGGTTAAACACATGACCTCATGCATGACATATATTTTGAACAAGCAAGTAGGAGATGTCAGCATGCATTTAACTTAGCTCACAATAGGCTTTCCAAGCTAGCTGCCCAAGATGGGACAAGCTAATAAGTCACCAGCTTGGGTGAGCCTAGTCAAGCGCTAGGCGGCCAAACAGGGCCGCTAAGCTCCCATGACTTTGCCTATAAAAGGCACACCCACCTCCTCACTTTAACATATTGTATATTCTTTGTAATTTCTTATCTTTCTTTCATTTTCGGTTCTCTCTCACTTGAGAGTGTTCTTAGGCTGTTTTTAGGGGTTTAGTTCATAGAAATTCAAAGGGAATGAAGTTGGCAAATGAGGTGCAAAAAACATGATTTTGTAACCTCATTTGGAATCAAAAGCATCTCATCTTGCGATAGAGGGCTCATGCTCCTACTTATTGATTTGGATTATGGTATAAGGTTATTTCTTCTCTTCATTTGTATTATATTTTGATTTCAATACATTCAAGTTATTACTTTTGGTTAAGTTTTGACTCTTTATGAAGTTCTTAATGCGGTTTTAGCTTAATCACCTAAAACTTGATTTAAAGATCAAAAAATGCTTCTTCTTAAAGTGTTGACAAGTGAACTAAAAAGTATAACCTACACCTTAGTTCACTTGCCACATCAAGTATCTATTTTAAGCAACTTATGTTCAAGACTAAATAATGTTAATGGAGACTGAAGTAGGGTATGACAACCTACTCCGACGAGTGTCACTTAACTATTATTTAGTGTATTACATAGGGTTTGAAAATCATCTTATCATTCTAGGACACTAGATGAAGGATTTAGAAATGGTGTGTGGGCTTAACTGAAAGTATAATACATAACTTGTAATGTTTTCAAAATCATTTGAGTCAAGAAATAATTTCATCTTCCAAATCAATTTTCCATTCTTGAATTTATAAATAGTTAGTTCGTTACTTTTTCATGTTTCTTAGTTCATAAAAATCACAAAAACAATTTTATATGATACTTTCTTGCTTTTGATAAAAGATACAAAGTATGAGTACATTTCTATTAGACAATTCATTGTGGTTCGACATAACCCTATACTATACTACAATTGAATGTTGAAGGAGATGCAAATGTAAAATAGTAAAATGTTAACTTATAAATTTAATTTGTTGACAAAGAAAGAAATCTTGAATCAAAGTGCAATTTAATTCATAAATTGTATCTTTGTGAAAAGGAAAAATACACAGTTATAATGAGTGATCTAACTACTAACTTTTATTTTCTATCATTTACTTTACGCAACTAACATTTATTTTCTGTCATTTACATTTCCACAACTAACATTTATTTATTGCTTTATTCTTTATTCTTTATACCAACCCTTCGAAAGAAGTGGTACAATTAAATTATAATTTTATGGCTTTATTTATTTGTTCTTTACCAACCTTCCATAAGGAAGTAGTTTGGTTAATAAAGGAAAAATAAAATAAATATCACTCATTATCACATGTGTTAAATTGCTAAATTGCTAAATTCATACCATCATGCTGGCATTAGAATTTTTTCCATCAAAGCCGAGAAGGTATGAAATTGTTAATAATTCAATAAAGTTAAGTTTGTGATTAAAGGAACATTCTTGAAACCAATATATCGGTATTGAGATTTATTCTAACAAAGCCGAAATGGTGAGCAAAAAATCGACCTGTCATTAATAAAGAAATCAGAAACTTGCACTTCAATAAGCAAGCAACTTAACTCTTTCAACAAATTGGCGCCGTTGCTAGATAATGGAAATTCATACTTATATTTTTTATCATTAGTAATTGAAAATACAATTTTCTTTTGTTTTTGTATAAATTTATTTTTCTTTTGTACATCTTTCTTCTATTTTTGTATTTTGTACATTCAAAAAATTAAAAACCCAAGAAGAAAGAAAAGTTGGAACTAATGGAATAAAAACCACTAGTTAAGAAACTTTTATTGTTGTTATAAAATTATTTTTTAGGTGATGAGGAGGTACCCCTCATCAACATTTTCAAAAGAACAACATAAAAGAGATTGGAATGAGAAAGGATTAAGTGGCCAGAACTTTCAAAGAAAGAAGAAATCCAATATTCAAAAATCCAAAAAAAATAAGCTACTCTAATCCTCAAAAGTTAAGTATTCATCATGCATTTTTTGATGCACATATATTATTTTGTGATACTTGAACCTATATCTCCATAATCATGCTTTAGTTGATGATTTTTAAGGTTGTGAAATAAGTTTTTTAAAACTAAAAGCATGCTTGTTCAATTTGTGCCAAAAAATAATTTTTCCAAACTTGAGAACTCCTAAAAAGTGTGTTATTTGGTTTACTAAGTTGTTGTTTGGTTTACCATTTAACGAAATAAATTAATGAAGTTCTGAATGGATTTATTTGTGGCTGTTTGAATTGATATCTTGTTGTTTGGAATTCCATAAAATTCTGTTTGGATTTCCACTTATCAATTGGACTTGAAAAATGCTTAAATTTTTATTGTAAACATAATTTTCATGAATAAAAGCACGTTGTTTAAATTGGAATTTCTATCAATCAAATTTTATTTATGAACATAATGTTTTCTCATGTAAATTGTTAGACTAACCTAATGGAAAAAGAAATTGCAAGTTCTAATGATTTACAGGAAAACAAGTCCAAAAACAAACAGACAAAAATGAGGAGTTGGCTCTAAAGGCACTACTATCTTGGAGAGGATAGTAAAAATCAAGGAGAATGGAATTTTGAGTTCTCCTAAAAAGTTTGGTTAGTTTTTAATTTTATTTCTTTCAAAATGTTACACAAACTTCCTTAAAATATTTCTAAAATGACTTGAGGACAAGTCAAGAACTTAATTTGGGGGGAGTGTGTATAATATTTTGAAAGAAATCCATTTTGGTATGTTTTTAAAAAATATTAGTGCGTGTTTGTTTGCTTTTTAGTGTGTTTACTTGCTTTAATTTTTTTTTAGTGTGTTGAATTTTTAAGTTGTGTGTTTACTTTAGTTTCTTTTTGATAATTTGTTTAAAAAGTGAAATTGTTGAAACTAAACTTAGTAGATAACACAACTTGGCTTTAATTTTTAACAAGATCAATGACTTTGTAAATTAACATCATGAGATGAAAATCCGAAATTTTTTGTGAATAATTCATAATGTCATAACTTTGATAAAATGCAAACTTTTAGGAAACTCATTTATCATGAACTTGTGAATTTGTTTGAAAATCAAAGAGTTGTACATAAACCAACCATGTGAGGGAGTGTAAGCTAAACACAATTATTATGTGAGCTTAGTGATAAACTTTATGGTTTTGCACAATTGATTTTGTTTGAATCTTTCTTTACTTGGTTGCACAAAATTTAATAGGAAATGATCAAGGCAAGTTCTTTCAATTAGAATGAGTTACTTGACCAAAAATGACCAACCAAAAATAGGAACATCCTTTATTTACCCCTCTGAGCCTTAAAAACAAAAATTATTTTTCAAACACAACCCTTGAGCCTAATTTGGAAAAACAAAAATGAAATCTCCTATACTTTTCTAAGTAAAAAAAGAGAGCATTTTTCAAAAAGAAGGTTGATAGAAAAAATTAAGCTGGGGGTGGAACGGTTGGCCATGTAACAAAGTGTTCAAAAGAAAAATTGTCAATCTTTTTACAAATAAAAAATGTAAAGAAATTCTCTAAAAACAAAAAAGGAGTCAAAAGAGATTTGTTGAAAGAGTTTTTTAGAGGTTTTCCCCCTCAACAAATTGTCTCCGGCAACAGCGCCAATTTGTTGAAAGGCGGAGTTTTCTCTTTGGTGTTTGTTTTCTTTATTTGGTTAAGTAAGTGAACTCGGTTTTATTATTTGTTCGCCATCTCGGTTTTGTTGAAATAAATTCCAATGGCAGTATAATGGTTTCAAGAATATTCCTGTTACTACTTACTTCTAATAATCATGTGAATAAGTTATTCTTTCTTTGCCCCATCTCGGCTTTGTTAGAATAAATTCTAACGCCGGTACAATGGTATCGAAGCAATCCCCTATTACATAATTATTAAGTACCTTTGAATACCATCTCGGTTTTGTGGAATAAATTCCAACACCGGTTTAATGGTATTCTAATGTACAAAAATGACGAATAGTAAATTGCAGAATGTAAATAATAATAAATAAAAATTAGTTAGTTAGCTTCATCATTTTTGTATATTAAAAGGTGTTTCAACAAATAAATTTATTGATAACA
>NC_032021.1:15755316-15778576 GCF_001865875.1 Lupinus angustifolius
ATTGTTAGGAGCATGAGCCATCCATCCAAGGATTGGATGCTTTTAAGTTCCAAATGAGATTACAAAATGGATTTTTGCATCTCATTTTCCTTCTCCTTTCTCCTATTGAATTATAAACTAAAAACTATAAAACTTACTTACAAAACAAAACAGCTTTCAAACTAAGAAATAAGAAGAGAGAATTGTGTTTTTTATTAAGGGCAGAAGTTCTTGGCTATTTTTCTCTGGAAGAAGTGTTTTAGAACTTTTTTTAAATGAAGGAAATGCATTCCTACTTATTGAGTTCCCTGCCACCGCTGAGCTTCTTGTTTGCACCGCTCAGCAGGTGGCCAAACCCTTCAACATGGGTTTGGTCACTTGGTCAAGTAGCTTGGTCACCTCCTTAAGCTTGACTCACCAAGGCTAGTTGTGATCTATAGGACCAGCTATGGTGAGCTACTCCTGAAAAGTCTATGGTGGGCTACTTGAAGTGAGGTCATGCATGACTTCATGGTTTCTTGATGGCTAAGTTAATTCTGGTGCACACCGCTGAGCACACATGTGGCACCGCTAAGCTGCCTGCTTGAGCAGCTTTAACCGCGTTGACTGAGACGTGGCTTGGTGCTTGCTGACCTGGTCAGGTGTCTGGTTCACCGCTGAGCACACATGTGGCACCACTGAGCTGCCTACTTGAGTAGCTTGGGCGTGTGCCAGGCTTGTCTCTGACCGTGCCAAGCTTGTGTTCTGACTGTGTCAGGCTTGTCTGGTGCAAGGCTGAGCGGTCAAGCAGGTCCGCTAAGCTGCCTGCTTGAGCAACTTGGTTTGTGCCAGGTTGGGTCTGACCGTGCCAGGCTGTTGTCCAGGTCAGCTCAGCGTAGCTTGGTCCACGCTAAGCTGCTTGCTTGAGCACCTTGAGTTTGACTTCTTTTTCTTTTTGGACCATGAGTCTTTATTCTCTTTTCTTTTTATTTCTAAATCCTACAAAACACATTAAAAAGAAATACAAACACAAATATACAAGATTGTTATATTTTATCCAAAAAGTATTATTTTTAAGTTGGTTTTTCTCAATTATGCTTAAGATAAGTGCCATAAAAGTGTATAAAACTTTGGTATGTTTGGCACTTATCAAGATTGAGAAAAATCATGAAAAGTTACACAAAATGGTCAAGAAAAGAATGAGGAAAGGAAGGAAAAGAAGAGAGGTGAAAAGGTTCAAAAGAGACATAAATTTAAAATGATAAATTATTTTGCTCTCTTTTACTTGAAAAGTGTCTTTGAATATCTTGAAGATACAAAGTATGAGTACATTTCTATTAGGCAATTCCTTGCGGTTCGAGATAACTCTATACTATACTACAATTGAATGTTGAAGGAGATGCAAATGTAAAATAGTAAAATGTTAACTTATAAATTTAATTTGTTGACAAAGAAAGAAATCTTGAATCAAAGTGCAATTTAATTCATAAATTGTATCTTTGTGAAAAGGAAAAAAATACACTGTTATAATAAGCGATCTAACTACTAACTTTTACTTTCTGTCATTTACTTTCCGCAACTAACATTTATTTTCTGTCATTTACATTTTCGCAACTAACATTTAATTATTGTTTTATTATTTATTTTTTATACCAACCATTCGAAAGAAGTGATATGGTCAAATTATATCTTTATTATTTTATTTATTTGTTCTTTACCAGCATTCTATAAGGAAGTAGTTTGGTTAATAAAGGAAAATGAAAATAAATATCACTCATTATCACTTGTGTTAAATTGCTATATTTATACTATTATATCAGCGTTAGAATTTATTTCAACAAAACCGAGATGGTATGAAATTGTTAATAATTCAATAAAGCTAAGTTTTTTATTAAAGGAACATTCTTGAAAGCATTATACTAGTGTTGTGATTTATTCCAACAAAGCCGAGATGACGAGCAAAGAATCGACCTATCATTAATAAGAAATCAGACACTTGCACTTTAATAAGCTAGCAACTTAACTCTTTCAACAATATCCACGATCGCAATGTATGAATGTTTTGCTTATTTCATCCATCCTTACACCAATATTCTCCCAATAAAGTATTCGGAAATAACCTAGAGTACAGGTCCCATAACAAGCCAATTTGAATCACCAAAAATTATTCATCGTAAGGATATATGATCGATCTCTTGTGAAGAACTATCCATTTCAGGACGGTGTCGTATCAAATACTTTTCTAGGCATCCCTCTCATTGATCCTGATTGTAAAGAGGGATTGCCAGAGATTGTCTAGTTTGCGTTGTGAGAACTATCCAATCCAACATAATACCTCATCTAGGAATACAAGGGCCTCATCTCACCTAGACTCGCCCTCAAGACTTTGCTGACGAATCACCGCCATCGTCGTCCCTTTCAACATCACGGGGTTCGTTCGTCTCCCGTAATTTTCCTCTCCACTACTTTGTTATTCATAATGAGTATGCACACTAACTGAGGTTAGCCGATTAAATCTTTTAGTAATTCTTTTATATCGATCGACCCATCCTATGACATCTCCCAAAGGAATGTTTCTTTTGGGACATGATCTTACGTTATCCTACCACTACGAACCATCGCTGAAATATCCTGGACAACCACATGGACAAGCCTTTTACGGTCAGACGATCTCGCTATGTGGTATCATGTAATCCTTTTTAGGCAGCCTTGCTCACGATGTCATCATCGAAGTCCTTGCCCGAATAAGGCGCAAGAACAAAGGTAACTGTATAAGTTCATTGATTTGGGCAACGAGCTCCTCGTTCGAGTCATGATCTCTCCCAATTATTAAATATACTTCTCACCCAAGTTAGGGTTATTGTCTAAGCAATCAACCAATCAAAAGAAATAAAAATCATTGCATGTCTCTAAAATAACTCGTAACAAATAAAATTCAAATTGTATAGGATAATATATTGCAACTATATTATCTATATAAATATAATGACTTCTTTATGCATTATAGTATCGTATGAAGTTATAAGGACTTTTTTAGCATATTTCTTGAATTATTATATTTTATTTTAGGTTGTTGCCCATTGTGTATAAATATATGAATGTATTTTTAAATTCATGTACAATATAAGTAAATATTATTTTACTTGATTGTGTGTTTACCTAATAATAATAACTACTAACAAATAAAATTAAAAAATGATTACTATTCTTAATAACTACTAACAAAATATGTTTCCTATTGTTACTATTATGCAATAGTAACATTGCAGTATTAGAATCAAATGTAAACTCTATAAAATATATTCATAATGAACATAACCTAAATTAAGGAATCAGTAATAATTTAAACAAAAGTGTAAATCATATATGTGTTACAATGCATATAACTTTGTATATCTTTTCATTTTTTTTAATAGAATAAATGTAGAAGAATCAATGGCATCATCATAACTACATTTTTCTTAATCCAAATATTGTTTTTTTCTTATAAGGGTCAATGTTACATTGTGATTTTTGTAGAGGCTTTACTACAACAACAAAATGACATTAAAAAAATTGAAGTCTAATTTCTATAATTTGGAAGAATATTATCATCAATTGATGCAATATTATTATCTTTATCACAATTCCACTTTCCAGAAACTTCAATAAAAATAATAATAATATTATCTTTATTTTAGATTGAGACTCATTATGTTTTATACTATGTAATTTATATTTTTAATATTACGAATTCATTCAATCTACTATTTGCAATTACTATATTTCCATGAATTGTTTGGTTTATTATTAATTGACCATTTGAAATTAATAGATAACACAAATCTTCTTTAAAATAACTCGTAATAAATAAAATTCAAATTGTATAGGATAATATATCGGAACTATATTACATATACAAATATAATGACTTCTTTATGCATTATAGTACCATATGAAGTTATAAGGACTTTTTTAGCATATTTCTTGAATGATTATGGTTTATTTTAGGTTGCTGCCCGTTGTGTATAAATAATTGAATGTATTTTTAAATTCATGTACAATATAAGTAAACATTATTTGATTTGATCGTGTGTTTACCTAATAATAATAACTACTAACAAATAAAATTAAAAAACGGTTACTATTCTTAATAACTACTAACAAAATATGTTTCCTATTGTTACTATTTTTCGTAACATTCCAGCCCTGTAATATACTCAGCACGCCACTCATTCAGCTTAAATACTCCCTGCAGTATTTTATTCTCCTCCAATAGGAGCCTTCCGTGACTCGAACCCATGACCTCAAGGATAAATATTCACTATACTATTGAGTCGCTACCATTAGCTTAATGGTAGCGACTCAGTGATATAGTGATTATTTATCCATGAGGTTAGGGGTGTTCGCAATCCATTCGGATCGGTTTTTAGGCAAAAAATCATCCGATCCAAACGCGTAATTAGTATGCGGTCCGGTCCATTTATATTAAGATGTCCGATCCAATCCGGTCCAAATTTTATATGCGGTTTCGGTCTGATTTGGATCGATCTTTTTTTAGATATTAACATATAGATCCTTTCAATTTCAGCCTTCAACACCAACAAGGCAGCAACCAGAATAATGAAGAAAAGTTTGATTATTTTAGTAGTAAGATTAGAAACATCAATATAGTCTAATGATTCATTTTTAACAATTCCATGATCCAATCAATCAAAAAACAAAACAAAAAAAAAGCAATGCAATAACAAAATACTGCAGAGAGTATTTAATGGTAGCGACTCAGCGGTATAGGAACTATTTATCCCTGAGGTCACAGGTTCGAGTCGCGAAAGGCTCATATGGGAGGAGAATAAAATACTGTAGGGAGTATTTAAGCTGACACACTCAGTATATTCATGGGTCTGGGAGGTCGCATGTCAGAACTAGGGTGTTACAACAATAGTAACATTGCAATATTAGAATCAAATCTAAACTCTAAAATATATATCCATAATGAACATAGCCTAAATTAAGGAATCAGAAATAATTCAGACAAAATATAAATCAAATATTGTTACAATGCATACAATTTTGTATATCTTATAATTACTTTTAATAGAATAAATGTAGAAGAATCAATTGAATTATCAAAAAATATTGTTTTTTTCTTATAAGGGTCAATGTTACATTGAGATTTTTTAGAGGCTTTACTACAAAAAAAAAATTACATTAATAAAATTGAAGTTTAATTTCTATAATTTGTAAAGAATATTATCATCAATGGATGCAATACTATTATCTTTATCACAATTCCACTTTTCAGCAACTTCAATACAAATAATAATAATATTTTCTTTATTTTAGATTGGGACTCATTATGTTTTATACTATGTAATTTATATTTTTAATATTACTAATTCATACAATCATAAATATGAATATTTATAATTAAATTTAATTTCAATAACATTAATAAATCAATGTTAACGTATAGAAGTTATTATTATTTTTTATATTATTTTTTCTAATATAAACTGTAACTTTTATAATATACATTTTTGACTTGATATTTTTCATTGTTTGACTTTAGTTTATTCATCTATGTTATTGAAGTTTTATTTCTGTTATTTACAAAACATATTTGTTATGATCTATACACATTTATTATAAGTTATTTTAAAGTTAAACAACAAATGGTTATAAATTTATATTTATAATGAGTATTGTCTAATATTAAGAAATCGAAAATAACCTTGATCGAAATTGTATTAATACTTAGCCATTTTTCTAAGGTTACTATTCTATTTTTTGTGGTTGTTTTACTTGGATAGAGATAGAAAAAAGAACTTGCTATATTTTGTAGTGTTCTATTTGAAGATGAAGACATGAATCTTTATAAATACACATTATTATTATTATTTAATTCTAAAAGAACTGCAAACAAATAAAATTAAAAATCAATTACTATTATTACTATTCTTAATAACTACTAACAAATATATGAGGAGGGAGAATTATTAAAATTATTTTTATGTTATATTTCTTATTGTTACTATTTTAATAATATAATAGTGACCTTATAATATTAGAATCAAATCTAAACTCTAAACAAAATATATCCATAAAGACCATTATCGAAATTAAGGAATACAAATTTGTTATGAGTTATACATATTTCATATTACTTATTTTAGAATTAAACAATAAATGGTTATAAATTTATATTTATAATGAACATTGCCTAAAATTAAGGAATGAAAATAACCTTATTGTTACACATAGCATCAAATTTTCTTAATTAATATAGTTACAATGTAATGAGTGTACTTTAATATTATATAATGTAATGATTGCGCTTTCACTTTTCTTAATGTAATGACTACATTGTAACCGTAAAATTCTACAAATATATGTTATGTATGTTGATTAAGAAACATTATAACATTTTAATCTTAATGTGTAACATGTATTGAGACATGACATATATTTGCTATACTTTAGTGTATTAATTCAATTGTTACTCTTTAATGTTTCTTACACTTAATGATGATGTTATAATTTTTTCCTTTTTTTTAATTTGTAACAAACTATGGGGTAAAATTAGTGTGAATAAGATTCAAATTTCAAAATCGGGAAAATATTATCAATATCATTGCTCTTGTTACGTCAAAATTTATTATATTTTAAGTCATGTGAAACATATACTCATGTCACGCTTACCAATGTATAACCAATGTCTACCGTTGCTCTTCCTTTGCATAGGGTGACATATAACTATTGATGACTTCTATATCAATTCATGTTACACATTTATATCAGATATTGAGCTATGAAGTTGAACCCATAAATTGAATTGACATTGCTATTGACATCTCTTTTTGTTTCATTTTTTTAGCCAATATGACATTCGTAGTAATGTAATCTAAAAAATATAAATACAGAGGTTAATCGTAATGCAATATCAGTTTTGATTACTAATACATTATTATAGAAGGTCATAACCCACAAATTTATATAGTGCAATATCAATATCCATTAAACAATCATAAAAAATAGTAATCCTACCAAATTAAAAATATTTGAATAATAAGATAAGTCTAAATATTTTATTTTTTAGTAATGATATTTTAGTATAGAAATACACAATTTTGGCATATTTACAATATTATCACCTCTTTTATATAAAATAGGAATTTTTATTTGATCTCGAGTTGTCTACCCTATCTTTAGTCATATCAAATATGTCTTAAAATAATATTAATAAAATAAAGATTACATGACCATTCAATTATATGTTTGAATAAAATAATTTTTGATCATCTCTTGTCCAAGTTTTCTTTAAATTTTGTAGGAAAACATACCAAAAAAATTAATAAAAGATGGCCAAGAATTCATACCAAATCACAAGACAAAAACATAAAAACAATTGCTCAAAACAAAGAAGCTAAGCATGGCATGCTATGTGCTTAGCTTGTAGCAAAAACGATTGCTTCAACTTAAAGAAAGGTACATTACCTTACCTTGAAGAAATCCAAGCTGGGTGTAACAAGCAAAATGAATAACTTAAAAGCTTACCTTGCTTTGCAGAAATCATGGTAAAAGTGTCAAGTAACCAGCCAAAATAATTCAAAAACCATAGAAAAAAGGTTGCTTCGGCTTAAAGAAATGTAGGTTACCTTATTTTGAAGAAATCTAGGGGGAACGTAAGCATGGATAAAGAAGAGTTTAGCTCCCAACTAGCCACAAAAAACCCCAGCATGAAGAAAGCTAGACCAATTCACCAAGCAACTTGCCATTCCTTTACCTGAAGACCAAGCACGTTACCTCATGCATGACCTAAGCTATGACAAGCAAGTAGGAGGTGTCACTTTGCATGGAGCATAGCCCACAATAGGCTGGCCACTAGGGGTGGCAAGCTGCTGACCCACCAGCTTTGGGAGGGCCAAACAGCCCCAAGCATCCAGCTGGGCGGTTTTCAACTTTGCATATAAAAGGAAGCTCATTTCTCCACCATTGTACACACCACTTTCTTCTCATTTCTGGTTCTACTCTTTCTTAGGCTATTCTTAGGCTTTTATTTCATAGAAATTCAAAGGGAATGAGGTGCAAAAACATGATTTTGTAACCTTATTTGGAACCAAAAGCATTCAATCTTTGAATGGATGGCTAATTGTTGGGGATGTTTGAAACATATTATTATATGAAGTCCCACATTGCCTAGAATTAGAATAGAGTATAATATCAATGTTATATATTGGACTCAAGTCTCTTGTTATAATGTGCACCAGATATAAGCACCTAATAGAAACACCCCATGGGCAGGTGGGCCCATGGGTGTGCTAGGGTTTGTAATCCTTATTCTCTAATAATATCTTGGTAGCCGCTCAGCGCTCCCGGGGACGTAGGCACAATTGGCCGAACCCCGTTAACAAATTCTCTTGTTTCTTCTCTTATATTTATTCTATGCACATTATTTGATTGCTTGTGGCCAACGCTGCGCAACGATCGCTTCCGCTGCACCAACAATTGGTATCAGAGGGCGGGTGTGAGACGTCATAGTGAAAGATATTAATTGTTAGCAGATCCACAAAAACACAAGGGCGATGACTGACTTTGATGTAGGGTGTGACATGGGCATTGACTTTGATGCAAGTTGTAAAACGAGCATTGGTAGAGATGCAGAGGTGTGACATGGGCATTGGCTTGGATGCAAGGATGTGACATAGACATTAGTTAGCATTGACGCAGGGTGTATGCTGTGGGTATACTCCTTATGGTGGAGTATGATAGTTCTTTTGAACTAGGATTGTCGGAGTAGACAATGGTGGTAGCGGTTGAGGCTTTCCAAGGAAGCTCCAAGATTCAGTTTGACTGAGTATTGAAGAGGGCGATTGTTGGTGAACTTTTGCATAGAGGTTCCAATATATCGAAAGACTTCTTAGCAATAAGTGGCTAGGCGGCGTGTTCCATTTGATGGCGGTACGGGAAACTCCACTACAAGTTTAGAGAGCTAGGCTCTTGGTAACATCGTCAAGGATACTCGGAAGGTCTATGCTGAAGGGGAGCAGTTAAAGAGAATTAGACATTGAGCAAGGTGGAGTCATATATTCGCTAAGGTGGAGAGTCTTGTGTAGATTTCCTAAGGAACGAGATATTTGTCTATTTCAATCAAGGTGGAGATTGTTGGGGATGTTTGAAATATATTATTATATGAAGTCCCACATTGCCTAGAATTAGAATAGAGTATAATATCAATGTTATATATTGGACTCAAGTCTCTTGTTATAATGTGCACCAGATATAAGCACCTAATAGAAACACCCCATGGGCAGGTGGGCCCATGGGTGTGCTAGGGTTTGTAATCCTTATTCTCTAATAATATCTTGGTAGCCGCTCAGCGCTCCCGGGGACGTAGGCACAATTGGCCGAACCCCGTTAACAAATTCTCTTGTTTCTTCTCTTATATTTATACTATGCACATTATTTGATTGCTTGTGGCCAACGCTGCACAACGATCGCTTCCGCTGCACCAACACTAATGCTCCAAAATTTGGATTATGATATAATTTTCTTTTACTCTTGATCTTCTTCATTTGTACAAGTTATTACTTTGGTTATTTTGATTCTTTAAGAAGTTCTCAACACATTTTTAGATTGATCACCTAAAACATGATTTCAAGATCCAAAATGTTTTTTCTTAAAGTTTAGACAAGTGAACTCAAAAGTAGAACATACACATTAGTTCACTTGCCATTTCAAACATCTCTTTTAAGCAACTTGTATTCAAGGCTAAACAATGTTAATGGAACCTGAAGTAGGATGTGACAACCTACTCTCATGAGTGGCAATTAATTGTTTTTAGTGTATCATACAAGGTTTGAAAATCAACTTTTCCAAGCCGGGACACTGAGGGAAAATTTAAGACATGGTGTATGGTTTAACCAATGTATAACACATAACTTACATAATTTCTCATGTTTATATTGTTCAAGAAATTATTCCATCATTCTAACCATATTCTCCTCTTAAATTTGTAAATATTTAGTTTCTTTACTTTTTCATGTTTATCATTGTCATAAAATCACCAAAACAACTTTATTTCTCAAAATCATACTTTTGATAAAAGATACAAAGTATAATTACATTTTTGTTAGACAATACCATGTGGTTCGACATAACTCTATACTATACTATAATTGAATCTTGAAAGAGAAGCAAGTGTAAAATACAGTAAAGTGTTGCTTGTAAAAAAATTTGTTGAAAAATAATTCCTAAAAACATAAGTTCAAACCAATTCATGATTTGCAACTTTATGAATAGGAACAATATACTAAAAGTGCAGTTCAAGCAATGAATTGTTATATTTAAATAAAGAGTGACGAATAATTAATCTAACCGCTAACTTTTACATTTGTATATTTATTTTCCACAACTAACTCTTTCTTTTATTTATTTACATCTAGTCATTTAAATTCCGCAACTAATTACTAACTCTTTCATTTTCCTTTATTTACTTTATGTCATTTACTTTTTTACAAATACTAACATTATGATAATTTATTTATTGATTTATTCTTTTTATTCTTTATAGCATCCTTTCGCAAAAAATAGCACGTTTAACTTTCATGTAGACGATGATCCATTGAGAATTGAGTTGCGACAACTAGCAACTCCACTAGAACAATAAGAGTGTAAGGCTTATAGTTATAGGGAGTAGGCATAGTGGCGGTGAGCGAATCACAACCTTATACGTGTCCAAATATCTAAAGCTTTGGGGATAGCCAAGAGGAATAAAGGCCAATCATACGATGACTCATGTCGGGTATGTTGGAGTCGGACATTGCTAATGTATAGACATATGGAAAACAAAAGAAGTGGACTTTTCAAGCATTGTCACATGTCTGGTAGTCTGTGTCTAGCGGCTGACACTAGAGACCGATGGTGCTAAATTTGAGACTTGATAGCTACCTCGGGTTACAATATTGCACATACTCTGAGATCCTTTTTAGGTATTTTTGGTGTCTTTTAAGTGGAGACTAAGGGGTTTATTTATTGTTAAAAATATGAGACTTTGGGATGGGAAATATGCAATTTTTTAGAGAAATCCTGCCCAAATTTATTAAGAGTAAATTATACTGACATCTTAAGTTTTAGCGAAATTATACAAACCACTCGTCACTTTTCTAAACCTACACAGACCCCATAAATTTTATATATTTTCATTACACTGACAATAATAAAGATTCATTAATTTGTATATTATTTGGATTTTTCCTCATAATATACTATGTTTTGTTTAACTTAAATTTATCACATTTTTTTGTTTAAAATATTACACTTATTTATCATGCAGGGGTAATAAACTAGGGGAGGTTTATGTAGGTGTAGAAGAGTGAGGAGTGATTTGTGTAATTTCACTAAAACTCAGAAGTGTCAGTGTAATTAACTCATTTATTAACCATATTTTAAAACACTCACACGATTCCCTCTCCTTTTTTTTTTGAAAACTGATAGGATTTATTCAATTTTAAAAAAAATACCACTGAACTTTTGTAGAAATATTTGTTGATAATTATTTTTAGAAAATCATAAAAATTATTGTAATATTCTTTATTTCACATAAAGATTACCAAAATGCGGCATATTAGGTAAACACCATAATATCTTTCTAAAATCATATAAAGTATTGTAATATCCATAGAATGGATAAAAAAATAATTAGTTGACTTTATAGAAACACAAAAATTACCACTCCAACCTTCATCTTTTCTTTCATTCAATTAGGTGTTCATACATACATAATTGGTAATTTTATTATCCTTATTCCCAAGTTCCAACCATACACAAACTTGTATTATTAGGCATATGATCCTAATATCTAGGCAAAGATAGTGTTGGAAACTCAATGCGAAGTAAAACGTTGGCTCATACATTCATATTATGAAATGGCAGGTTTGTTATGTACACCTTCACAAAATTAATATTAATTTTTTTATAGTTACTTAACATGAAAACATTCAAATATTCAATAAGCAACAACTAAAAGATGAAAAATTATGAACATCTTCTTTATCCGACTTATTTAATCAATTTATTTAAATATAATATAGTGAAAGAAAACCAATTTTAGTATTTTTAAAATAACTAAATAAATTTTACGAGGTAGTAAATCTTCTCAGCTTATTAAATAATTAAATCATACCATATAATAAATCTATAAATTTTATAAATAAATAATTAAATTCTACCATATTAATAAATAATTAAACCCTACCATATAATAAATAAATAATTAAATCCTGCCATATAAACCCTAAACATGATAATAAGAAACCCTATCAATTTTTTAAATAGGGGATAACGAATTTTATTAGCATTTTTAAAATGTAGCATATTACTTATCTCAAAGCCACATAATTTTAACTAGTTGGCTCTCCCTTTGTTACCCTGTAAATATTTTCAAAACATACTAACCCTACTGAATAATAAATATTTTAATAATTAAACTTAAATGCTTTATTTTTTAGCAATAACATTTTAATATAGAAATAGAAAATCCCAACATATTATATAAAATATAAATTTTTATTAGATCTTGAGTTGTCTACTTTATCTTTATCTTTAGTCATATTCAATTTGTCCTAAAATAAAGATAATACAGTGATGATTTAAACACTATTATTTTGTTTAAACCATCTATTACTTCTCGTCTTATATCGTTTGCAATAACTAATTTAGTGTTGGAAATAAAATAAGGTATATAGAAATTGACTTTGAATTTATCCATTTGTTATTTTTTATTTTAATTCCATTTCAATAATAATAATAATAAAATAAAATAACATTAAATGTTTATATAATTATATATTTAAAATATTCATACATAATCTTTCTCCTACGGTATCAACAATTAATATAAAAATCTCTTTATAATAAAAAACATAATAAATATTTTATAATAATGAATCATTAATAACAAACCAAAATAATACAAAATATTTTTACTTATGAGCAACCTTGCTTATATAGATTACATTAAGGATTGAGAAAAGGTTCATAGGATTCACTTATTTTCCTCCAATTAAACATCATGATATGTCACTTCTAATCCATATTGTGAAAATTGGGTTTGTGATTTTGGAGATAAAATCTCAAATTTTTATCCAATTTTAGATTTTGGGAAACAATTTCTGCACCACAATTTTTTACTACACGACTTTATAGAGTCGATAGTATATTTTTATGATAGAAAATGTAAATTTTTTTAGCCCAATCATATTAGCATTTGGATTTTGATATCCAGATTCAGAAGTTGATTATGAAGTAGGGAAGGTACCAACACCTCATCTATATGTTCTAAATGCTACTCTCACTAAATTACGTGACTTATTTTATATCATTAACTTATTGGATTATTTAATTAATTATTGAAAAAGTGACAATTTGATTTTGGTTTTTTATTGTACCAAACAAGATTAAGTCTTGCTCCTATATAACTATGTGATCAATAGAGAACCAAGCTATATTATTATTAAATAGAATTTTTTGTTGGTTAAAGTGTTTTAATTGGAGTAGAATGGATGTAACGCGACCGTCCAAAGGATAAACTGAGAAAAAGAAACTATCATTAATGATCCTTCCCCTATCTTTGATGCAATTAGCCATTTTTATATTTTTTAAGATAAAATATTTATTTCATTTTCATATTTATTTAGTAGCAAAAAATAATTTTATTATTATTATTGTTAGTGTTGTTACCAATTATTAAGTTAATTAAGAGAAAAATGTTTGATTTTTAATTAGGAATTAAATCAAGAGAATATAAGTGTCGTAACATGACCATTCAAAGATGATATAAGGATGATAAGTGATACCACAACCTTCTTCCACATTTAATTAACTCCAAAAAATTAGATACTTGAGAAACAATAATTGTAAAAATTTATCATACGAAAATATATATTTTCAAAGCAAATAATATTTACTAGTTATATTTTATATGGTAAGTAGTTATGATTATCTTTAATTAATAATTTTTCTTTTCTTATGAAAAAGTTATAATATTTTAATTACAATTGCATCATTCTTATTTTCCTAAAAATGATATTAAATTATTAAAAAATACTATCTGCCATTTCACAAAATAAAAATAATAGTAGTAATCATTTTATTAAAAAACTGTGAAATAATTATTCTTCTAGAATGAATAATGTTTCTTTCTTGTAGTTTTTTCGGTTTAACCTAAAAATGTTAATCAGTATTATAAAAACCGGTTCGTGCAAGCCGATTCAACCGGTAAACTGGTGAACCGATCTCAATATAGGTATGATACAGTAATTATACTGGTCATGCAATCATATCTATTAAAACCAGTCAAAACCGATCAAAATCAATTATACCGACCGATTTTCAATTAAACTGTACCAGTCATAATGACTATTTTTATTTAAATATGTTATATATAATAATAAATATGTTAATTATCTTTTACTCTTTATATAGACATAAATATGAGTTATGGATGTTGTAGTCACTGTAAAAAAACTTTAGGCATAAATATTAAACTTTTGTCTATATTTATGCATTGTTATTGTAAAAATTTACATATAGTCACTGTATTTTCTACTATTTATTTGAATTATTTTTTTAAGAGTCAATAATAATTAAATATGAATAATGAATGATATAATGATAATGTATAAAATCATATACCATCATAATATATATTTTTCCTCTTATTTCATTATTTTTGGATTTTATAAATAGGTCCACTCTTGCTTTTCAGTGTAATACAATAGTCATCGATTTTTTTTTTGTTTCATATACCAGGGCAAGAAAATGAGTTGTTCAAAAGTTCCATACTTGTTATTTCCACTTTCAATAATCCTCATTTGTTATGCTCCTATTGCATCTTCAAGCAAAGACTTGGCTAATTCTGTATGCAATAATGCTAATAATGAAGATGGATTTGGAAATGGAAATGGAATTACCCTAGATGACTGCTTTCAACTTATGACCATGGATCCTAAATTCTACTCAGCTAGTAACTATCGTGATCTCTCCAAGTTTCTCATTCAATTTGCAATACAAAAGGGGACAGAAAACAAGAACAAGTTTATTCAACTGCAGAAGGATTTTCCTAAATCTAAAGCCATTGTTCAATGTGGAACCACTTTTTACACTGCCGTTATTTCAGTTTTCGAAGCTGCACTAAAAGAGTGGGATACTAACACTCAGAATGCATTGCATGAAATATCACAATCTGCAGATGGAACTGAACAGTGCATAGTTGCTATAGATGGTGAGAAGTTAGTGAATGGTAACATTACAAATATGAACAAAATGATGTTTTTATTAACTGAAGCTACATTTTCCGCTTTGGACCTATCTACACAATAGAATCCTCCTACCCTATATAATAAGAAGAGCATAATGCCTTTTAATGTGAAACAAATTAATAAAAATCATTATAAACCATGTTTGTGGTATTTTGTTATTCATTTTCTTACTTTCTTAGCCAGGATTTCTACTATTTTAACTGTCATGTTTTTATTTACTAAGTTGTGTCTATTTAATTATAGATTAATTTGTCATAGAAAGTGAGGGACACAAGTGAGGTGTATTCAATTCATTAAATACGATTAAATTAGTTGCACTTATTTATTTTTCATAATATTTTTTTATATAATTAAGTAAATTATATGATAAGATCTTTCATAAAAAATTAGACATTTGTTATTATAATAATAAGAAACATGTGTTTTATAATTTTTAATCTAAATTGTTCTTAATCATAAAATCATTGGTGAATAGGACACCATTGACTTAATAGATAAATATATGTGTCATAGTATTTTTGAAAAAATATTACTATATATCATTTATTAAATTGCACATATAGATGATGCATATGCAAACGTGATCATTGAACTGACTAAGCTGGGAATTCATAATGATTAAAATTATCTTAAAGTGTTGAGAAGAAGTGAAATAGTTTCCTTTAACATTAGATTATCATAATAATTCATTATACTTTGATTTAAAACACGTAATATCTTAGAATTTTATTTGAATGAATATTGCATATAATTAAATAGCTGCAGAATTAATAATTATCAAAAGGGAAAAAATCTTCTCTTTGAGTTTGAGTTTTATAATAAAATAAAAACTTGACAAAATTACTAAAATAAATAAATAAGTTTATTCCAGTGATTAAGGAAACTTATTAAAGTTAGGCAGTTTCACCATATTTTAAAATGAGTCTTGAGTTGTAAAGATAAAAATAAATATTTTAGTTAATTTTCTAGTGGTTCTTAAAAGTAAAAGATATATTTATTATCATTAAAGAGTATTTCTAGACACCAATCTTGCTTAGTAAATTAATTTAGTGTATTTGCTACAATTTAATATTGAACCTACAAGGTCATACACTAATGAGTGTTATAATCAGTGATGTTAAAACTGGACCGTACCGACCGGTTCGACTGGAATCTGGTGAACCGGACCCCTGACCAATACAGAATGGTTGTTGTACCGGGTAAGCAATAAAACCAGTAAAAACTGGGCAAAACACTCGATTTTAGGTAAAAACTGGTGAACCGGCCGAATTATGAATGTACCGGCCAGTTGCTTGAGACTTCCAAGCAGTTCAGGTAATCTCAGTTTGGTTCTTCTTTCTTCCTGTTTTCTTCTTCAGTTCTTCTTCACCCAGTCTTCTTCATGTCTTCTTATTTCTCTGTCCAGGGTTTTTCCTCATGTCTTTTTCTCTCTTTATTGGTTCTCCTTCCAATCTTATGAGATAATGTCTTTCTTTTGTAACCTCTTTTTCTGTTTTTATTGGGACATTTGGATTTTGGGAGAAAACCTAATGATTAGTTGAGGTGGTTCTATCTTGTTCTAATTAATGTTTAGTTGTTTGGTTCTTGTTAGAAAAAAGCGACATAGGTACTCAAAGTGGTATAAACCAGCACATAGTTTCTAAAGTAGTATAAACCAACACATAGTTTTCAAAATGGTATAACCAAATACCAAAGTGGTATTATAAACTTATAATACTATAATATGATATATAGCAAATGACTACTACATTGATATATTTTTGGTGTTAAATTTCTAAATTTATAATATGTTTTGTATATTAAGTTGTAAACTAGTATTTTCAATTTATGTTTTCAGTTTATTAAGCGAGACAAGTACTTGTGGTTTGATATTTATGTTTCTAACTTAGACTTTGGATGTGTTTGATAGGTACCAGTGGACAGAACACACCTAGAAAGGGATTGAATAGGTATCGCGGTTCCCAAATACCGCTTTTCATACCAAAGCCATATTCTGGAAAACGTTCAATTAATCGATTAACACACTGACTTAATCGATTAAATTGCACAAAACAACAAGTTGTTGAATGGCTTGTTTGCACAACCACTCACATATATTATAGAAACAATACAACAGAAATATTTGAATAGAATTAATCTCTATATGGTAGAATTACAGTAATCAAAATATCAGCTAAAATAGATAATTAAACAACTTAAAAAGTAAAGAGATAAGAGATAGAAAAAGCCTGCAACAAGGAATTTTATCCTGGTTCGTTTGCAGGTTTACTTGTGAACTACATCCAAGCCTCCCCTTCTGATCTCACGATATTTTCTTTACTAATATTGAAACAAACGTATATTACATGCACACTTCCAATACAAGACCTTAGACGTTCCCTTCTTGAATTCCTAGAACCCCTACCTTGGTTTGACTACTCTAATCGCCTAAGAAAACATTTCTTACGATCTACCCCCAGCCAAGAATATGTTCTAAACTCAAGACCTCTAAGTCTTGGTGAAGACTCACTGAATCTCTTTGGTAGTAAGACACCAAGAGACGATTTTCCTTATCACAAAAACAACACAAAAACAGAGTATTATAAAGCACAATGTGGCTCAACTATTATAATTAAGATCCAACTATAAATCCTATACAAATTAACAAACATATGTATGAGTTCAGAATTATGCAGAAACATGTAATTTCTATCCTAGAAAATCTCGAAAATAAATGCAAGAATCATGCAAGAAAAGATAGAATGATGAACACATTCAATTTGATGACATTTTAAACCCTAAGCATGATACTATCTCTCACTATCTCACATGCATTTCTCTCTGCCTATATGACACACAATGAGCACGAAAAATATGCAACTTAACAATTCTAAAAATGAATGAATGAAATGTATGTAGCATGGTGTAAAATCACAGTTTATATAGAAAAGTTGTTTGACGCCCAGTTAATCGATTAAGTGTCCTTTTAATCGATTAACGGACTGTTGAGAATAAATGAATTCTGTTTTTCAGTCATATGTTAAAACTGATTTCAGGTTAATCGATTAACACCTTGATTAATAGATTAACTGACATATTTTTCAGCTATGAGATTAAATGGTAAACTACCTATATGTTGTGCTTATCAACTATACATGTTTTACCATTATGTTATGCCTAAGATGCACAAATAACATGTATGATTAATGCATGAACATATAATAATCTAGATGGCATGTCTCATGTAAATGATATGATTATTTTTAGGACTTTTAAGATTTGCATCTAGGTTTACCTAACCTAGACTTAATAACTAAGACACATATCTAAGACTAATAACGGTGACTCTATTTATGACTCTAGTCTATACATGAAGCTCTTGAGTCCTTGACATGTTGTTTTGTTGAGTTATCTTCAAGCTTTCACTATATCCTTGTCTTCATCAAAACATAGGCAATCTAATAGTGCTATCTTGACACTTTGCACTTTCAATCTCCCCCTTTTTGATGATGACAAACTCTACACCAAATTTTGTTTTGATGCATAGCTTGAAGATGGTCATAGAATGCGTAGTTGTTGTTGATTTCAAAGTTAAAGCACATAGCTAGACAACGAAAACTGAATATTATTTACAACATGCACACATCAAACAACAAAGCAACATTTTCTCCCTCTTTAGATATTATCAAAAAGATAAACTAATGAATTTTTGGTCAAAAGTAAGAAGAGTTATATAATGAAATCAAACTGTAATTAATCAATTAATTTTGGAAATTTAATTAATCAACCAGTTGAAGGAAAATTGAACAAGTGCACATGTTGATATAATTTAATAGATTAAATGAATGAGTTAATCGATTAAAGTGACAGAATATAGTAATTGGACAAATTTAATGACATTGAAGGTTATACAAGAACTAATCAAGTATGGAGTAATCAAGCATTTTTATTATAGCATTCAAACAACATGCTCAATCAAACATAAGAGATGCATATAACCAATCATGATCAAGTACCATTAAACATATAGTCATACTATATTTTACATAGATAAGCATATGATGTACGCAATTTAAAACTAAAATGGTAACGATTTAAGTTCAAATGGCATATATATCAAGTCATAATAGTTTAGCAAAAGTAGATAGTTAGAGTTACAACCCAAAAATCAAAGAGAAAATATGTCTCAAAAGTACAAAGCAACAAAAATCCTGAGAATTAGCCATATAGAAGAACTAAACCTAAGGCAACCTAGGATCTAAGGTCTTCTAATCTAGGGATGCAGAGGAAGGTCTCTGTCATCAGGAACTGTCATACTACTATCAAACCTAGATGAGGAATCTCAACTTTTCAAATTCTGTACAAAACCTCTCATGTTGTGCCTCAGCAGTGTTCTGAACAAAGCTCCTCAAAGCCTGATAGTGGTTATCAATGTAGGCAACCTGACATTCCTCAAATTTCTCCAAGTCTGTATGATAGGAGTCTTTCAGAGACTGAAAATGTAGATCCATTTTATTATTCAGCCTTTGCTCCATGGCATCGAACTAAGCTAATCCAAAGGATAAATCCAAATCCATAGTAGTGTAATCCTCTTGGTATTGCCAAGTACTTCCATACTTGTAGATACTCATCTTGTGGATTAAGCTTTCACCAACAAGGTGATCTTTATTAGAAGTCTCCGTGATGATGGTGTCAGACACATCAATATGAAGATAATCAATGATCCTCGAAATGAATATACTATAGGGTAGCAGCTTGAATTGCATGGTAGATACATTATACATGACCTTCAGGATCTCCCCATGCCAATTAATTATAACATTTTCCTTAACAACATACATGAACTTCAAATCATTCATAGTAGGTTGTGCATGATTTATGTTCCTCTAAACTAAAATGTACGCTATCAGATAGTAAAACAATCTATTCTCTATAGATAATGAACCAACTTTTGTTAGTTCTCCTTGGATATACAGATGGGGACCTCTCAAACAAGACTTGTAAACCTCAGCAACATCAAAATTCTTAAGCCATTCACAATCACCCAGGCTAGTACCATTAGTGGATAAACCACCCCCATTCATAAAGATATCACTATCCATCTCAATTAAGTTTCCAAAAACCATGGACCAATATTTTCCATCCTTATATCTAAATTTGGCATAAAATTCTCTAATCAAAGAAAGGTACAGATTTCCCTTTAATTCCAGAAAAATGATAGCTCCCTAAGCTTCCATACCATGCAGAAATTTAAAGATGATCGACATACCTTATGTAAGTTGGTTTCCTGCCCTGAAACTTTGACAACCGAGTCTCCTGAAATATGAGAGAGTAGTAGGGATCTTCACGGTCTCACCTCACACTTGGATTCGAAGATGAAGCAGTAGGAGGCCTACGAGTGCGTTGAGCAGTTGTCTTGATCCTCTTTGAACGTCCTCTTTCCATTTTGAGTGAAAAACCGTGAGTATATGAGAGGAGAAGAAGGATAGGGGGGAACCTAAACTTAGGGTTTGGAATTGGGAATGGGGTGTCTTGGAAGATTTGATAGAAAATGGGATGAAATAAGGTGCAATATGGGTATAGGCGAGGTTTAATTCTTCTTTTAAGCCAAAACTTTGAATTTTTGCTGTTGCTTCTGATATTTAGAGAGAAAAGGAGGGAGAGAGTTTGAAAAAAATGGCAAAAATGTTACTATTTCTAATTTATCTGCTGTTGTTAATAGATTAAAAGCTGCATTTAATCGATTAATCATAGTTAAAATTCCAGATATTCAGAGAAATGAGCCTAGGTAATCGATTAAAGTAGGACGTTAATCGATTAAATTTCGTGAAAAATAAAATGTTGGCTACTGAAACTCATTTTAATCGATTAAGAATTATGGTTAATCGATTAAGAGACATTAGATTTGTAAAAACAAGAGGTTTTTGGGTTTTAAAAGCATACAAAGATTTCTATCATATATCAAGCAATTTTTAATCAAACACACATACATATAGAACTTATCATGCTAGATCATGAGTTATATTAGGAATATAATGCATTCAACAAATACACATTTTGAAGCATATAAGACATTTAACATGCGAAGCACATAATAAGTTTTTAGACGATTTTAATCAAGATATTTTTTATCAAGGATTCCAAGTTCTCTTCGAAGAACATAGAAAGTATCTCGTGAGAGGGGCTTGGTGAAAATATCAGCCAATTGCTTAGTAGTTTCAACAAATTCAAGCATACAATCATCTTTTTGTACATGGTCACGCAAGAAATGATGTCTAATTTCTATATGCTTGGTTTTCGAATGCAAAACAAGATTCTTGGATAGGTTTATGGCACTTGTATTATCACATTTTATAAGGATCTTTTCATGATTAAGTCCAAAGTCCTTAAGTTGCTGCTTCATCCATCAGATTTGAGCGCAACACACACCAACGACAATGTATTCCGCTTCGACGGTGGACAAAGCAACACAAGCTTGCTTTTTACTATGGCATACAACTAAGGAACTGCCTAGTAAGTGACAAGTCTCACTAGTGCTCTTTTGATCCAACTTGCATCCAACAAAATCGGAATCAGAATACCCTACAAAGGATAATGAGGCATCTCTAGGATACCATAATCCCATATTAGTTGTTCCTTTTTAAATATCTCATGATGAGTTTAACATCAGTATAATGTGAATCTTTAGGTAATGCTCGAAATCTACTATACATACAAACACTAAACATAATATCGGGACAGTTATAAGTGCCAAACATACCTAAATTTCATACACTTTTATGACACTTATCTTAAGCATAATTGAGAAAAACCAACTTAAAACAATAATTTTTAGATAAAATATCACAATCTTGTATGTTTGTGTTTGTATTTCTTTTTTATGTGTTTTGTAGGATTTAGAAAGAAAAAGAAAAGAGAATAAAGACTCATAGTCCAAGTAGAGAAAGAAGTCAAACTCAAGGTGCTCAAGCAGGCAGCTGAGTGTGGACCAAGCCACGCTTAGCTGACCTGGACACCAACCTGGTATAGACCAAGCTGCTCAAGCAAGCAGCTGAGCGGACCTGCTTGACCGCTCAGCCTAGCACCAGATAAACCCTAACACGGTCAGAACTCAAGCTTGGCACGGTCAGACACAAGCCTGGCACACGCCCAAGCTGCTCAAGCAACAGCTCAGCGGTGACACATGTGTGCTCAGCGAACCAGACACCTGACCAGGTTAGCTAGCACCAAGCCACATCCCAGTCAGCATGGTCAAAGCTGCTCAACAAGCAACTTAGCGGTGCCACATGTGTGCTCAGCGGTGTGCACCCAGACTTGACTTAGCCATCAAGCAACCATGAAGTCATGCATGACATCACTTCAAGTAGCCCGCCATAGGCTTTTCAGGAGTAGCTCACCGTAGCTGGTCCCATAGCTCACAACTAGCTTTGGTGAGTCAAGCTTAAGGAGTTGACAAAGCTACTTGACCAAGTGACCAAACCCATGCTGAAGGGCTTGGTCAGCTGCTGAGCGCGGCTCCAGGGAAATTTCTATAAATAGGAGGCATTTCATTCGAATCAAGAGACATCATACATCATTCACCATCTTGCCTTGAAATTCTTCCCTGAAGTTCTCTCTTCTTGTTCTTAGTTCATATGATCTTTATTTAAGTAAGTTTTGTAATTTTAGTTTATAATTCAAGAGGAGAAAAGGAGAAGGCAAATGAGATGCAAAAATCAATTTTGTAATCTCATTTGGAACTCAAAGCATCCAATCTTTGGATGGATGGCTCATGCTCCTAACAATTTCATTTGAATGTTGGTTATGTGTTTCTTCTTCTTCTTCTTCTTTTATGTTAAATTTGAATTTTAATCATTCAAGTTGGTGCTTTGGTTAATTTTATTTGTTTGAGAAGTTCTTAATGCTCTTTTTAGATTGATCACCTAAAAACTGATTTCAAATCATGAAAATTACTTGTCTCAAACACTTAACAAATAAACTAAGAAGTAGTTGTACTACTTAGTTTATTTGCCAAGTTAAGCATG
>NC_032021.1:15778676-15818302 GCF_001865875.1 Lupinus angustifolius
CATATTCATATAATTCATTCTGTTAGGCAATTCCTTGTGGTTCGACATAACCCTACACTATACTACAATTGAATCTTGAAAGAGGTGTAAATTGTAAAATAGTAAAGTGTTATCAATAAATTTATTTGTTGAAACACCTTTTAATATATAAAAGTGATGAAGTTAACTTACTAACTTTTATTTATTGTTATTTACATTCCGCAATTTATTTATTCTTTAATACCAACCTTCCTTAAGGAAGAAGTTTGGTTTGCTAATAAATGGAATCCGAAAGGGAGTAAATAAATAAAGGTCACTTAACTTTATTATTCTTTTGTTCTTTATTTATTTATTTGTTTCTAACAACTAACTATTCATCACTTTTGTACATTAGAATACTATTAAACCGGTGTTGGAATTTATTCCACAAAACCGAGATGGTATTCAAAGGTACTTAATAATTATGTAATATGGGATTGCTTCGATACTATTGTACCGACGTTAGAATTTATTCTAACAAAGCCGAGATGGGGCAAAGAAGGAATAACTTATTTACATAATTATTAGAAGTAAGTTGTAACTGGAATATTCTTGAAACTATTATACCAGCGTTGGAATTTATTTCAACAAATCCGAGATGGCGAACAAAGAATAAAACCGAGTTCACTTACTTAACCAAAAAGAGAAAACACACCATAAAGAGAGATATTTTTGCTTTCAATAAATTGGCGCCACTACCGGGGACGATTTGTTGACGGGGAAAATCTCCAAATAAATCTTTCAACAAATTGGTACTATTGCCGGGGACAATTTGTTGAGAGGGGAAACCTAACCTCTCTAGAAAAATCTTTCAACAGACAGCTTTTAGTTAAATATAATAATGAGCTGATAATCCCTCAATACTTGGTTACCTCGATAGCTTTTCCATTTTCGTCTTTGTCTAGATAGCAAGCGGACGCCATAGGTGTTGAAGCTTCTTTACATTTTTCCATGTGGAACTTTTTCAGTAACTCCTTGTAGTATTTCGATTAATGAATGTAGATGTCACTCTCCATTTGTTTGATTTGTAGCCCAAGGAAGAAGGGAATCTCACCCATCATCGAAATCTCAAATTCTCCGTGCATAATCTCAGAAAATTCTTTACAAAGAATGTCATTAGTAGATCTGAAAATTATATTATCAACATATATTTGAACTAATAATACATTATCATCTAAGCTACAGATAAAGAGGGTAGTATCAACCATACCCCTCATTAACCCTTTTTCTAAAATGAAAGAGCTCAACCTATCATACCAAGCTCTAGGGGCCTATTTCAGAGCATATAGAGCCTTATTGAGCTTATAAACATGGCTTGGATATTTAAAATTATCAAAGTCGGGAGGTTGATCAACATATACATCATCTTGAGTGTAGCCATTCGTAAATGTGCTCTTGACATCCATTTGAATGAGCTTAAAGTTCATAATCGATGCAAAGGATAAAAGCATCCTAATTGCCTCTAATCTGGCTATAGGAGCGTAGGTCTAATCATAATTGATGCCTTCCTCCTGCTTGTAGCATTTGGCCACTAAACGTGCTTTATTTCTTATGATCAAGCCAAATTCATCTAATTTGTTATGAAAGACCAATCTAGTACCAATCACTGGATGTTCTTTAGGTTTAGGGAGCAAGTCTCATACATTATTACACTCGAATTGGTTTAGCTCTTCTTGTATAACTATACCCAGTGCACATCCTCAATGGCCTCATTGATGGTCTTTGACTCGATTTGAGATACAAAAGCAACGAAGTTACAAAAATTACGTAAAGAAATACGGGTTACCACCCCCGTTGTGATATCACCTATAACTTTGTCGAATGGATGATCCTTCTTGGTCTTCCATGCGATCGGTAGGTCCTGATGCTCATCTTGGACAATTTGCTCTGCTTCTTCTTCTTTGTCCTGGTCAATGTCCTTAGAGTATGCTTCTTCTAAATCACCCACAACATCATCAGAAAATACCTTTCTCTTCTCTTTTGGAGAAGGTTCGTCAAAATGGACATGTACAAACTCTTCTACTTGCATTAAATATTTATTAAACACTCGATAAGCTTTACTATACAATGCATACTCTAAAAATATACCCTAATCAGCTTTTGAGTCAAATGTCCCTAACGTTCTCTTTCCATTATTTAAGATAAAGCATTTACAACCAAAATCATGAAAATTAGCAATATTAGGTTTTCGGCCTTTTAAAAGTTCACAAGGAGTTTTTGAAAAATTAGGCCCCAGGAGTATACGATTTATCACATAGCAAGCTCTATGTGTAACACCCTAGTTTTCATAATAAAAATAATAATAATACAATATGCGGAAGCTTAAAAGTTACCAAATTATAAAGAAAATATCTCTTGGAATTTCATTAAATACTAAATAAAATACATTATAAAGATACATGTAATTTTCATAATAACAATGAACATTAAACTAAATTAAACTAAAAGTGTATAACATAGTTCACCCCACATCTCCAACTTAACATCAATCATCTAAAATAACTTATACAATAAAAACTAATTTTTAAGAAATTCAAGTGCATGCTCACATTCTTCAACATAGTTTAAACTCAAACTCCTTAGGCGCCTCACCTAGAAATGTCAGAAAACCCAAGTATAGTGAGAAAAAATCTCAGTAACACTATTTCAGAAACCTTCAAATAATGATATTTCTAGTCGTAATGAGTCCGGAAAATCTCCATAAAGAATATTAATAGAGATTAATATTCACATTACATCATATTACAATATCATTAATAACTTACAACTTATACACGATCAATTAGAAGACAAGTCATGCACAAGCAATAACACATTAAATTTACATACGTAGCACTAATTGCCTCGATACCACAGTCCATGATTAAAAGTTTACACACAACATGCCTATTGGAGGTGCCTGCCCCTCACCCGGTGCCCCGAGTTCGTAGGAATGTCTTACCCCATTTCCAGGAATAAGCTCGTCTTCATGCAACTGTGAATTCGTTTGCCTATACCCATGCCAATCATCAGATCATATAATCCTCTCAACAATCAACATAATTGGGTCATGAACCCCTTCAACAATCAAGATAATTGGGTATTGAACCCCTTCAACAATCAACATCATTTAGTAATGAACCTCAAAGCTTCATAAAAACCTTATAATTTCATCAATATAAACAAGACACACAACTAAATATTATATAATAACTAACCACACTCATTATACCACATAAATTACACATAAATAATTCTTATATTTACATATACAATTAATAATCAATATATATACACATTCAAACACTGCACTCTAATTACAATATGAATATAAGTGTGCACTCATCATCACACATATGTTTATAGATTAGGAATAACACAATGCGTCTCACAACAAAATAAAATTGGGAAAAAAATGTATGAAGTATCATTATGCATTTGGCACTTACATATAGAATTCTAGAAGGCATAATCTAAATATATTGTAGTTAGGATTATACCATACAGCGAACATAATAATTTAACTATACATATATACAATTAATTAATAATATTGAATATGAAGCACAACCATCACCAATTGTTTCATCTTTCAATGATGTATATTTAGCATATTATAATATTTATAGAGTTGCTATTTGCGTTATGTTACTATGAATCTTTTATTCCTAACTTTCACTCAACAAACACAATAAAGGAAAACACTTTTCCTTGGATCAATTCATGATTCAGTAAGAATGAATTTCAAGCATGAAGATGATAAGAAATTAACTGAACAATGACAATAATATCAATCTATAAATTCTCTAATAATTTCTTCATGGAGTTTGATTGGGTTCTAGTGTTACCTATGATTGATGCATAAATCTTTATCCCATTCCTTGGTTTCTTCTCATCTCCTCCTTTCTCCTTTCGTCCTTTCCTAGTTGCTAGTGGCTGTTAGGTCTAGGTTTCAGTTTTGTGGTTGGAGTCTAAAGGCTAAGTGTGAGATTCTTTTGTTATTAACTAATATAATTCTCACTAACCCACTAATTTCTTATTTTTATTAAGGATGAGATCTTATATTATAATTAATTTAAATTTTGATAGCAAATTGTAAAATTGTAAACATTATCATAAGTTAAATAATTAATCAATAATTTAATGATAATTATCAATTCTTATTATTTTGTAGGCTTAAGTGGATAATAAAATTATATAAAGAAAACATATAATCAGAATAATAAAATAAAATAATCTATACATAAATAGTATCGTGTAAGATCAAACAATATCTTAACAAGCATAATTGTATGAGAATAATAACTATAATTATAACAATACGAATATAATTACAATACAAATATATTATATTTCTTATATTAATCTTGAGATACCTTCTTAAAATAAATTGATTATAGTATTGTACATATTTTATCTTAGAATAAAACTATAATAGAGGTTCAAAAATTTACTTCTAAAATATTGTAATTTTTTGGCATGTTACATTTCTTCTCTCCTTAAACAAAATTTTGTCCTCAAAATTTGAGGTTACTACTTATTTAAAACAACTCTAGTCACAATAACCTCATCTCATCCTCAAGCTCCTAAGTAATCTCCTTGGAGGAAATCATTCGCAAACAACTATTATGGAAGTGATTCTCTTAGTCAAAGCATAATCTCCTTGGAGGAAATCATTCAACAAAAAAAACTATTATGAAAGTGAGTTTCTTACTCAAAGCATCACTCAATCAAATCAGCAACCACACATTCATCTTTCTTTGGTGGCACTTTAATGTGCATCAAAACTCTTCAGAAACTTGATATGTGATGTTTTTTTCTTGCTCAATTATCTTTTATCAAAGAAATAATTAAAATACTTACAATAACTACACATCGAATTTCACCACATGTAAAAATGATTTCAAAAGTCATTTTATTAAGACAAAAAAATATAACTTCAAATTCAAAGTAATAAATAGTATATTTTTCTTTCATGAAGCCTAAGCTTCTTAAAAGCATAAGTAATCTCTAACTCCTTAAGAATAGATAGTAAACAAGTTTTAGTCGCCATAAATCTTAAGGGTTTGATATCTCTAAGAAATAAGTGGTTAATAATCTCCTTGTATACTCAAGAAATTTGTCTTCTCATCCTTAGACCCAACATAAAGATCCTTTTCTTCTTCTTCTTAGTCTTAATCCAACCAAATGTCAAGAGAAAATATATGAATGGTGAATAAACCTCTCATCTTACCAACTTAAAGTAAGAACTTTATTTTTAATAATCATCTTAGGTTGCTCTCACCGTATCATAATATTAACATTACTTGGACCTATAGATAACTCATGAAAAATCACATGTCCAAAAAATACTACCTTATTCTTAACCAAAGCCACCTTTTTTTGCACCTAATATAAATTTATCTCCTTTCACATATGCAAAACTAATCTCTTATGTTTCTATGCTTATAGGAAATCCTGAAGTATGTCTAACTATCATATAAGGATATATATTTCTGCAGAAAATGGTAAGGTAGTAATTTGTTTCTAATTATTTAAAAACATATATTGTTTATAAATCCAATATGATTTAATAATTCTGCATCATTCTAATAAATAAACACAAAAATGAAATTACATAATAGCAAGTATCCATATCTATATAAAAATACATCACTTCTGCATAACATAATATATAGTCATATATTTTATAATAGGAATTTGCATATTAAAAATTAGAATACAGATAACTAAAAACATAGGAATATATTAAGAATAAAATAAATTGATGTATAAATAGTTCTACTGTAATTTACAACATGAAAATATATCCTTTAAAATATTTTGATAACTAATAATACTTATGAACCTAGATTTTAATGTCAAATAAAAAAAGTTCAAATAATTCAAATAGTTTCTATAATAATTAAGTTTCTCAAGTAAAAATAGTAACCAAAGATATAAATTAACCATACATGAATTTCATAAATATTTTAAAGATGCGTAAAGTTTATACTACTCGAATAAATTAAAATTTCTCCTAATCATTTCATATATTTATGTATGTTATATTTGCCACTAGTATCTATCATATGTGTAAGAGACATAGAAAATTATTTCCTAATCAAGACTATGAGGAGAAAACTCAAAATTAATTCCAATGTTTTCAGAAACAAATAAGAAGCAAAAACACATAGTGTAATGACAAGAAATTTATCAGAATAATAGAGTTATAAAAATTATTCTTAATTATTACATTCTTGTAAATTTAGAAATTTGTTGAGTTAGAAATTATTATTGTTTGGATAACTGCAAAAAAAAAAAAAAGTTGACTTTTATCTCTAACATTTTTTTCTTGGTAATACAAATAATTACTTACAAAGAAAATTATGTAGCTATTTATAGACACACATTAACAATATACATAATAAAAATCATTTCATCTTCTTAGATTATTGAGATTAAAAATAATTTATTATCTTGCATCAATAAAGTCTAGAAAGAAAATCATTTTTCAATAGTTGTCAAGAATTTGAGTATCTTCTTAACTTGAAAATCCATTGAATTACGAGCTCATCATATGAAATAAACATCCAAGATACACAAATAATTTCTAAAATAATAATAAAAAATAAAGAAAGAGTATCCAAAAGTGTAATGATAATTAGACTCGACTATTTACAATATTTAAATTTGTTGAGGTCATAAAAATATGTTTGAAATTAAATGGAAAATAAAGAAATATAAATTTGAAACAATTATAATAGTAGAAACAATTGATTTGATAAAGATGTAGAAAAAGTGTACATCCATTGATTATAAAAACAATAACCGATTAACCATGTTAATTAAGATTTACTCTTCCCTAAACTCATACATAGATTGATTATAATATCTTCCCTAAACTCACACATAGATTGATTATAATATCAAGAACAAAAACCACCATGTTAATTAAGACTTTAATCTTGCATAAAATCACACATATATTGATCATAATACAAAGAACAAAGTTATTAACTAAGACTTTTATCTTTCTGAAAATCACAAGCATTAATTATAATATCAAGAACAAAATCTTCATGACTTTAACTTTCCTTAAAATCACACATACATTGATTTTAACATAATAAACAAAATCTCCACGCTAATTAAGATTTTAATCTCCCATAAAATCAAATGTGCATTGATTTTGATATTAGGAACATATTCATAAAGTTAAAAAAATAATCTTTTTTTTTGAGTGACAAGTATCACCTAGAAGATATGTATGAAAATAGTCATTACATCCAATCAAAATATATATATATTAATCTTTCTCAAAGAAGCTAACAATAATTCAAGATTTTTTTCACAAGAGATCATCACCTAAGATATTCATGACAAATTTCTGAGTGCACCAATTCCATGCAAACTTTCATTATAATTAATGAATTCAATACAATTAATCATAATTAAAGCAGTTCGTAGCTCAAAAAAATTTCATTTTATATATTCATCATAATTGATGAGTTGAATGAAATTAACTATAATTATAGTAACCTTAAAAGACGATATCAAAATTTTGCAACAATCACAAATGAACAAAAATTAAAATAATCAACTATATATAATATCATTAAAATTTGAAGTGTGACAATTTTTTTTATCAAAGCATATTCATAACGACCTTATCATAATACAAATTTTTATATAAATTTACACACATATCAAATCAATCAAACAATATTTATACAAATATCCAGTTAATATGAATTTATAGTATATGATAGTCTCAAGTTGTAACGTTGTGTCCGGTCATAATTTTACAACAAAATCCTACCAATACTCTAGACTTCAGTAGCATCCACCAACATAAGGTTGGTAGTAATCCACATAGTGGATATCATGATTAAGTTACCATAGAACAATAATATTGGAGTAGCTAGTCCCAATAGAATCTTCCCAAGTACCATAGATCATTCACAGTCACAACAAACATGCTTTAAACTTATTCATCCTAACATTAGACTCTATCTAGTTCTAAGTGACGACTTTAGACATGACTGACTCATGCCACAACCCGAATTTTTGACAAGTATCACAAGTTTCCTGAGTTTTAAAATCAAGTTTTGGTAGTCCATCAATCAAACTATTTTTAGACAGTTTATCTAGATGCTTTACATGAATATGAGCGACGCGCCTATACCAAAGCTAGATGTCATCCTCTTTAGATATAATTTTTTTTTTAAATAGAGTAGTGACATCCTCCAGGTTAACCATATAGATATCATTAATTCGATATCAAACAAACCTAACTTTATTAGATATATTGTCACAAATTATACAACTTTCAGAATCAAAAGATACATGGTTACCTTTGTCACAGAGTTGGCTGATACTCAAGAGATTGTGTTCAAGGCCTTCAACATATATCACATTCTTGATCACTGTCTGATTTGAGTTGTCAATTGTTCCGGTGCCAAGTATTTTTTCTTTGTTGTTGTCTCCATACATGACAAACCCTTTTTCTTTCAGTGATAGATCTAGGAATTTTGATCTATCACCCGTCATATGCCTCGAGCACCCACTATCAAGATACCAATATTGTCCATATGCTCGTAGACATACCTGCAAAATAGATCACTTGCTTCTTTCAGGTACCCAATTTATATTGGGTCCTTTTCTGTTAGTAATCAGGGAGTTATCTCCCTTTTTCATCCAAACATATACACCACTAGGTATACCATACTTCCTGATATAGCAAGAGTAGGAAGTGGGGCCATATGTGCTACAATAGAAACATGTAGGAACTTTCTTATTATAAAATTTTTTATTAGATCGAGTTATAGCTTTCCTATATGGTCTCTTCCTATGCATAGGGGGAATATATCCTAGTCTGGTATGGTCGCCAATATTTCTAGTTTGACTAAGCATAGTGTCTAATTGATTTTGACACTCCATGAGTTTTGGGAGTTTTTCATTAAGTCTCAAATTCTCATTTTTCAAAGTCTCGCAAGACTAACATACAGTTGATTGACATAAATTATCTTTTGAGCAATTGCATGTATTACAGAAATATATTAGATCTGATGTTTCATTCTCTAGTTTTAGTTCATCTAATTCTTCTGTAATGAAACTATTTTATGTTTACTTAGAAGGATTGCTCGTTTTCTATCAGAACTAATCATAGCTAATTTCTTTAATTCATCATGCAATTCGACATAAGCCTTATATAAATCCTCATAAGGAGGTGAATCATCAGATGAAGAAGATGACGTGTCATAACATACCTCGTTGTTTACCTCCTTTGAATTTGAGTCATAAGCATCATTTGTTCTGGTCATTAAGCATAGCTTGGCTGTCTCCTCTTCATCTGAGGTGCTTGATGTCGTATCCTCCTTTTGTACATCCAATACAATGTAGGCCTTCTTTGATTTGAAGTCCCGAGGAGTGCTCTTCTCTGAATCAACATTCTTGAGGTAAGTAGGACATTGAAACCTCATGTGTCCTGGCTTACCACACTCGTGAAAAGAGAAGCGCTCTTTGTTACCCTTGCCTTTTCTAGTTGACTCGCACTCTTCTTTCTTCAGGAAACATTTGAAGCCTCATTTCCTTAGGCATTTCTCGAATTTTCATACGAGAAGGCTCAACGTTTAATCATCCATGTTTCAATCAGACTCATCATCTTCTTTCTCTTCTGTAGATTGAGATGTTGTTGCTTTAAGAGATATACTTTTCTTTTTGTTGTCTGATATCTCGCGCATCGTCAAGCGTCCAAGCTCCATCTCATGCTCTTGAAGCTTTCCAAATAATGTCGCCAAAGGCATGGAGTCAAGATCCTTGGATTCCATGATAGCTGTAACTTTAGATTGCCATCTCCCCTCAAGACAACATAAAATTTTATTAGTAAGTTCTCCTTTGGTAAAAGATTTATCTAGATAAACTAAATGGTTTACAAATAAGATCCAACTATAAACCCTATACAAATCTCACATATTAACAAGAATATGTATGAGTTCAGAATTATGCATAAACATGTAATTTCTACCCTACGAAATCTCTAAAAAAAATGCAAGAATGATACAAGAAAAGATAGAATGATGAACACATTTAATCACATGAAATTGAATAACATTTTAATCCCTAAGCATGATAATATATCTCACTATCTCACATGCATTTCTCTCTGCCTATATGACACACAATGAGCACGAAAAATATGCAACTTAGCAATTCTTAAAATGAATGAATGTAGCATGGTGTAAAAACACAGTTTATATAGAAAATATGGTTGACACATAGTTAATTGATTAAGTGCCCTTTTAATTGATTAACGAGTTGTTGAGAATAACTGAATTATGTTTTTCAGTTATCCGTTAAAACTGATTTCACGTTAATTGATTAGCGGGCTGTTGAGAATAACTGAATTATGTTTTTCAGTTATCTGTTAAAATTGATTTCATGTTAATCGATTAACGTCTTGCTTAATTGATTAACTGACATATTTTTCAGCTAAGAAATTAAATGGTAAACTACCTATATATTATCATTATGTTATGCCTAAGATGCACAAATAACATGTATGATTAATGCATGAAAATATAATAATCTAGATGGCATGTCTCATGTAAATGATATGATTGTTTTTAGGACTTGTGAGATTTGCATATATGTTTACCTAACCTAGACTCAATAACTAAGACACATATCTAAGACTACTAATGATGACTCTATTAATGACTCTAGTCTATACATGAAGCTCTTGAATTCTTGGCATTTGATTTGTTGAGTTATCTTCAAACTTTCATTAAATCATTGTCTTCATCAAAACATAGGCAATCTAATAGAGCTATTTTGACACTTTGCACTTTCAGTGTTAAAGTTGTTTGTCTATGAGAGTTCTTACTTGAATATGAACATGAATTATAAATTTATAAGCATGTTTATCTCAGTTAACCGACATGCGGTTTAATTATTGAACCATCGGTTGAACCACTATACCACTGAACTAGTACCTTGACCGGTTTCACGCCCGATACAGTATTAATAACATTGGTTATAATCTTCACTTTAGACCTTGTTAGAGAGGTCATTCGAATGCATATGAGACCGATCCCCTGAATTTGTCAAGGCTACTATTATTCTAATATTTACTAAATAATTATATTATTTGATAATTAAATTTGAGAATTTAATTTCATCAAATAAATAATTTTATGGACTATTATTTTATTTCTTTTCTTGCACAAAAAATTTAAATAATAAATTAAGCACATTCTAAAAACTATCTCTATACAACTAAAAAGTAAAAGAAGAATGGTTGTTGTGTTGCTTGATAAAATATTAATAGGTAATTGTTTTGAACAATTTCAATCAACAAATACCTAGAAGAGGCAATATATATGGTTATTATCCGAGCATGACTTTGTGTTTAATTTATACAGTTATTTTATATGAATATGGTTTATATGTACTATGCATTTTATTTGAATTCAAAACCATAAGATATATATATATATATATATGTAAAGTGAAAAGAAAAGAAAAATTCTATCAATTTGTGCGTATTTTTTCAAAAGGGGAAAAGCCACCTATTTGGACGTGTACAATTCATCGCAGCAAAAGTAAAAAAATGAAACCAGATGAATCAGGGAACCACTGTGACATTTGAAATAATTGCCATAAAACTTAAATTCAATATTTTGAATTTAGTCATTATTTTATAATAGACGGCTTAAAATTTAATAACAATCAACAATACAAGAGAATTTGTAAATAAAATGAATTGACATATGTGACTTTTATTTAGAATTTAATCAAACCTAATTAGGTGAATATCATAAGACTTATAAATTAAATCAATTGTCATATATAATATTTGTTTATAATTTAATAACAAGAAATAACTTGATAATTAGGGGATTTGTAAAATTAAATTATCTGAAACATATTTACTAATAGGATCAACCTGACAAACATGACACTATTTGATATCACAATTTTAATAAAATTGTATATAATATATTTGTATATTTTAAAATATGCATGACAATTGACCTGAAAAACAAGGGGTCTCATTCATCCTTTACATAGGATCCTTTATTTTTTCTAGAACTTCATCTTCTTCCTCTTCCAAACATATGTCTATCTTTCACCCAAAACTCAGAATCTTCATTTCTTGACCGACTTAAGTGAAATTTGTGGCTAAACATACTATATTTTCAATTTTAAACATTTCCGAACCACAAATTTCAGTTTTTGTAGCTCAAAACAAAAAATCCCGATTTCATCTCTTAAAAAACCCTAAAATTTCAAAAACTCAAATTCATGGCTTCTTCTTCCAAAACCAAGAAGCTATGCTTTAGACCTTTTCAAATAGTTCAACCAGGTGCAAATGAGACCAATCCCCTGAATTTGTCAAGGCTACTCTCAACCGATAAGCAAAGAGTTTTATGGGTATACTTCCTAGAATGAAAACTGATTGCTCTCAAGTATGATATACTAAACTCTTTTATATTTTCTCAACTTCAATTTCCCGAATTCCTTAGGCAACAAAATCTTCATGATTTTTGTTTAGAACAAAATGCCTATTTCCTTGAATTAGTGGGGGTATTTTACTATAATCTGAAAGTCAAAAGAAATAAACTCTTTTCTTCTATTAAGGAAAAGGAGATAGTGATGGACTTAAAAATGTTTAGTTTTATATGTATGAAAATACTATACATTGGTGTTGAAGTCGACTTTAGACTTCATTATCCTTGGGAGGAATTTGATAGAAAGAGATTCTACTAGTCTTTATGTAGATTTCCTCAAGAGGAAATCCTGAGAAAAATGCAAAATATAGTGGTTGAATCTATTAAAGATCTAGATATCCTATCTGTTGGGAATCTCAACCTAGATGACTATTTGTTACATTACTTTAAGTTATGTTGTAGTTCCGAAATTTTCCAGTCATTCTCAAATCAATGATATAGAACTACAACTCATGTATGCCTTAAAAAATAAAAAAACCTTTTAAGTGTGCATTCATTGTTATGCGACACATGCTGTCTCCTAGGGATAAAAATGGTCGATTGCCTTATGTTATTATGGTTACTATCATACTTGAGCACTTTGGCCTCTCTACTATTGGAGAAGCCAAGATGGAGTTAGATGCTATGGATAGAAAATGGATCTTGATGTGATCCATATATGTGATTCCAAACACATATGTCTTAGGATTTTATTGGAATGAATATTGAGTATGATTAAATACTTATAGAATTAATAATTAATCCATAAGGAACCAATAAACTCTTGGTAATGAGTTTGAGATCTATAATAAAATTAGAACTTGACTAAGTTATTCAAACAAATAAAGAAATGAGGTTTTTGAGTCATTATCGCAATATTTACATTGATCTTCTAGTGGTTCTTTAAACTAAAATATAATTTTTTCATGCTAACATCATTAAAGAGTGGTTTAGACGACAACCTTGATTTTTAAATTAACTTAAATGCTAGATGGATGTTATGTGGTAATTGCTTTGATTAATTTTTTAAGCAAAAAGCGCAACTACACCCCACAAATATATCAGAAAAAGCAAGTTCCAAGATGAAATTACATTAAATCAAATCTATAGGTAGAAAGTCCTAACCTATTCCTAGTAAATTCTTGAGAAATAAAACTTGGAATTTCATTCCAAGAAGAGTAAGTCTGAGAAGAGATTCTAAAGTTAGCAAGCTTATCAATATATGAATTTCCTTCTCTGATGAATATATTGATATTGAACAATCCATTGAAGCCATGAGCCTTTTGCAGCAAGACCATTCATTCCTTTCGATGAGCTCACCACCCTAGGGATAATTTTATTCCCTTCGATGGGCTCAATGCCTTAGGGATGGTTTTCATTTTCCTTCGGTAGGTTCAACACCCTAGGGATATTTTCTGTCATCTTAATGAGCTTGGAGTTTAATCGTTTAACTCATGTTTATGCACCCCCAACATACAAACATGCATTCACTTTAAAATTTTAATCATTCAAGCATTCATCCAAAATATATATTTAAACATTCATATAAAAAATAAAAATACATCATTCATCCACCCATTCATACAAAAAATAAAAATACATCATTCATCCACCCATTCATCACAAAAAAGAAAAATAAATATCATTTATCCACCCATTCATACAAAAAATAAAAATTCATCATTCATCCACCCATTCATACATTCATATTCTTATTCCATAAAAAAATTAAAACACAAATAATTCATGCAAACATTGCATTCCATGAACAATCATATGATAAATTGCATACATCACACATTATTCGAAAAAACTCATTCAGACAATATCAAATGCATTCATCTAAGAAAAAAGAAAAAACAACATGCATACATTATTGATGCACCATCCTCTCATTCCTTCATACACCACACATCTAAACATGTAGTGTGAATTTCATGATCTAATGTCAAGGATGCTCATGGGTTGAAAATCGATTTTAAAGGTGATATTATTAGACCCGACTAAAGTGATCCAAGTTATAGGAAATAAATCAATTGCCCATATTGATACACATTGCTCAGAAGCTAGTTTGCGAACTTATCTTCATATGGAGCCCCTAGTTGACCAAGATAATCTTTATCATCCTGCCACACATCAGGATCGTGAGACAATGAATGTTATAGATAAAAGAATCAAAGCTATTGAGGAAGCCAATTCATATGGTTTGAGGGACATCATTGGCTTATGCTTAGTTCTAGACTTAGTCGTGCCACCAAAGTTCAAAGTGTCATTGTTTGAAAAATATCAAGGAACGTCTTGTCCTAAAGACCACCTGACTATGTATATTAGGAAGATGACTTCCTATATTAGATATGACAAGTTGTTGATCCACTTCTATCAAGAAAACCTAACTGGAGTTGTCGCCACTTGGTATTTGTGACTTGAACGTTCACGAATTCAGTGTTTCAAGGATTTATGTGATGCCTTTGTCAAGCTATATGATTACAACATTGATATAGCTCTTCACAGGACACCACTCAAAAATATGATCAAGAGAGATGGTGAAACTTTCAGTGAGTATGTCCAAAAGTGGGCAGAAGTGGCCGCTCAGATGAAGCCCAATATATCTGATGAAGATAGTATTTCAATCTTCATCAACACTCACCAGTCACCATTCTATGGTATGATGTTGGGATGCATATCTTTGGGATTCCGTTAACTGGTGACCATAGGGGAAAAGATAGAAACTCGTCTGAGAAGTGGCAGAGATATAATGGATCCAACTGAACATATAACTCAAGAAGAAACTTCAGGTAAAGAGATGGAAGGTAATGCATCATTCATGGAAACCTCCAACCAACCTCAACGGCATCATCATCTCCAACAACATTATCTTTCTACTCACAATCAAGGAAGACCATCACGAAAGCGAAAGAGAAAAAGTCATTATGATATGATCCCCAAGTCTTACTCTGAGTTGCTGCCACAACTTGATCAGAAGAATTTGTTAACTATCCTTCCCTTTAAGGAGGTAGTACCTCCATGTCCAAAGGGTTTCAACCCAAATTCTCGTTGTATGGATCATGAAGGGACACCAGGATATCCGATAGAGAGGTTCAATCAATTAACGGGCAAAGTACAAGACTTGATTAATGAAAGACATCATACAAATTCTGTCCATGAAGAACTCATCCCAAGTGTGAACAATCATTTTTATCCGGACAAAAAAAACCCAATTTTTTTTAAAATAAAAAATAACAAAATTGAAAAAAATGGTTTTCTAAAAATAATAAAACTAAACTAGTTGTGAAGGTTCCTAAATCTAAGTGATTAGGTTAACCAAAATTCAAATTCAAAGTAATTGAATTCTCAAAAAATGATTTTTCAAAGTTATTCTAAAAATAATAATAATAATAATAATAATAATAATAAATAAATAAATAAATAAATAAATTAATAAATAAATGAATGAATTAAAGATTTGATTGGATTATCACATAAATTAAACATTTGAAAATATGCAATTTGAATCGTATCATATCCATTTTATTAAGTTTCATGGATACTTTGGCAATAAGTAAATCATTAGATATTCAACAAATTATATTAAATTGATTGTATCCTCATATGAATAAGGTAATGATTACAATTGTATCAGAAAAAATAATATGGAGATTGAGTATTAAATATCTTTTGTGATTTGTATAAGATTTTAAAAAGATTATTTCCACCTATCATTGAATAATACAATAATATTAAGATGATTTAGAATCGATTAAATACCTTATCTAGGGAAAATGATTTCGAACAACTTTATTTTTGGGTCAAATAATTATATTTACTCACTAGGAGTATTATAATGATTTATAGACTCTTTATAAATAAAAAAATTACTAATCATGTAAATATACTTTTCGATGGCCTCGAACTCAAAAATATTTAAACCAAATTTTTTTATTTTTAAAAATAAATGCAAATTCGAATTTATTTAATAAAGTTGAGGATTTGAAATTATAAGTTACCATTTTTACATGTGTTGAAATTCATGAAAAGAATGAAATCCATACATACCATCTATTTCCTAAAATAACAAGTTTGGGTAAATAAAGGACGATTTTGTGCATTAATAGAGGAGAAATCATCTCAGATTTTAGACTTTAATCCTAACCAAAGTTTTAGTAAATTTGATTTACTAATGATTTAAAAAAGATTTGTTGTTAACACTATAAATAGTGCACCCTCCCTAGTGAAAAAAGCAAACTGGAAACACTGAGAAAGTATAGAAAAAACTCTGAAAAAAGATATTCTGCCACAGAGAGAAAAACATTTAGGCGAGTAATCTAGTGCAAACGGGGACAGCTGCATATTGTTCACAACTCTCCTTTGACTTCGTGATCGGCCAATTGCATCACGAAACGCGTCCCAGCTATGGTGCACCGCCCTGCACCATAAAAGAGCTCCCACACAAACGCGAGATTCCCTGCACGCACATTCACGTTTTGTCCAATGCATCCTCACATCTATCCAACAGCATCCCAACACGTGCCAGGACGCACCTCAGCGCACAGCTCTCTGCCAATCAACCCCTACCACGTGTCCCTAGCTATCCCAGGCAAGCCACACGTGATATGGTTCCCCATAGTTTTTAAAAATTCATCCTTTGCAACTAGGTTTGTATCTATTTTCTCTAATGCATCATTAGTTATATTGCAATGTTAATAGTAAATCTGTAAAATAATTTTTTTTTTATTGAATCTGTAAAATAATATATGTTAAACTAACTTTTTTAAAATTCTCAACAAACATCACAAACTAAAAAATCTCTATCATGTTGGGTCATTAAAATTGTTTTGGCTTCATTATTCTTAGCAACTAACTTTTTTATTTTATTTTCTATTTTTTAATAAATCATCAAGTGTTATTAATAAATAGTCAAAGTTGACTAAAAAAATGAAAATGACTATTAACAATAAATTATTTGGATTAATAAAATATATTTCAATATGGGAAATAATGGCTAAAAAATCATTTTCATATATCCACCAATTAACCAAATCTTTTTGACAACTTATAAAAATACTTTTCTGTGAATAATTAGAATTATGACTAATAAAAAATTAAAAAAAATTTTATAGATAAAACATGACAACATGTACTTTTTCAAAAATGAAATAATTTTAGGAATTAATCAAAGATGGAGAGAAGGTCGCCTTGCAGACCTATTTCTTCTCAACTCATCTTCGAAAGATCACGTTACGTCGCTTCCTTTCACTCGATTAATTCCCGAAATCTCGAAATAAACCAATTTTCCACTTAAAGTAACAATTAATTAAAACATTTTTCTTAAATACACAAAAAGTAAATATTTTCATTAATAAAATTTGACAATCACATAAAGGATGGAGGGACGGTCACTCTGAGGGTTTCTTTCCTTCAACTCATCATTCAGAAGGTCGCGTTACGCCGCTTCTTTCCTTAATTAAAAAACTCTATCAACAAACATTTTTCTACTAAAGAACTACGTAGCCTTGATTCCCTACTTAAAATAGGGATACGTATGACCAAAGTTCATCTTGTCAGGCACAACAAAAAATAAATCAAATATTCCTTTCTAATAATTAATTAAATAACCAAATAATTTAAAAATATAATAAAGTCATATTTTAAATGAAGGGTACTGCCTAAGGCGGGCATGTAGGGTGCTAATATCTTCCCTACTTTATAACCGCATCCTGAATCTAGATATCAAAAATCCAAAGCCTGGTGTAATTGGGCTTAAAGATTTTTCTACATTTTTTACCATAAAATATAGTGATGACTCTAATAAAGTCGTGCTCGGGACTTTTTTGGGAGAGTCTGACCTATAATTTTTAAAATGTATGACTAATTATTTATTTAATTTTTATCTGGTTATTTAATTGTTATTTTCTAACAATAAAATAATTTTTAGTTATTTATTGCTATTAATTGTGTGTTTTGTATATAATGTATGATATATTTTGTGATTATATTTCATATGCACTAGTTTTGGCACACACATATGTCTTATACCCAAGTATAAGTGATATATTTTTGGATGATAGGGACACTAGCCTCACTGGTCATTGCCTTTGTCGTTTCTAAGTGTTGGTGATGTATACCAATGATATTGTTACCAAATATTATGAGTTAGTCGCTCGAGCTAGGCTCTTGTTTCTAACCCCATAATACTTGGGTTTCTCTTTTGAGAGAGATGCAATATGAACACCTTATAGAGAGTCTAGAGCTTGCTAAGGCCTCCATTGTACCTTAGAACTCTACCCTGGGATGTTGTTCCTTAAATAATCAAAAAAACCTTGTAGGTATAACTATTGGGAAACTTGAGAAATGTATCATGTTATATTATATCACAACATTTAGGACTCTTGTCCCCAAAAATAAAAAAACTTTTTAAAAAAGAAACAGGGGCAACTCACCTTTACCTCAAGTTAGCTTGAACGATAGATAATAATTTCAAAAAAAATATAAATAAATACATGTTAATAATAATGATGGCTAAACCAACCCCAAGATAGGATCCATTACTCTAAGGGACACGCATTTTGCATTTTTAGACATTTCATTCATCATGCATTAATAAAAACACATCATTCAAAAAATTCATTCGTGGATGCATAAACATATAAAGTATATATCCGAACATTCATTCATTCATTTATGCATTCAAAAAATAAAAATCTTCATTGATTGACTTATACATTCACAAAAAAATCTCCATTGACTGACGATGTATTCATTCATGCATTTAAAAAGAAATTGTTTTATTACTTATACATATATACATACATATATATATATATATAAATCACATCTACTATTTATACATGCATTCATTCATCATAAATACACACATTAAAAAAATATCATTCGAAAAAAATTTCATTCAATTCGTGCATACGCTAACTCAAAAAAACTATCATTCACAACAATTCATTTACGCATGCATACATTACTCAGACATTCTTTTAATTAGCTATCCATATATGTATTTTAAAAAAATTACATTCATACATTCTCTTATTTATTCACATATTCATCAATTTACGCATGCATTCAATCATGTAAAATAATACATATAACTCAAAAATTTATTCTTTCATTGATTCATTTCATTACTCATTCATGCATTCAAAATAAAAAAAGAATAATACATCATTTAAACATGCATTGACATATGTCTTCATATATTCATTAAAAAGAGTACATTACTCACACATTCACTCATTCATGCAATAAAAATAAAAATTCATTCATTCAATTATACACTCAAAAATAAAAAATTTGTTTGACATATTCATTCGTTCATCACATTTAAAAAATATTTTCATTACGTGGTTTATGCATTTATTCATTCGTTCAATTATCCATGTATACATTATTTGTATACTCTTCTACTTATTCATTCATTAATTTATGCATACATGCATTTAAAAAAATTATACATTCATTTAAAAAATACTATAATCATACATTCATCTACATATTATTCATTCACTCAATCATTCTAACAAAATTGATTCATGTATTCAGAAATAAAAATAATCATTCATTGACTTAGGCATTTCATTCATTCATAAAAAATTATTAAGCATTCATTAACTCATGTATACATGCAATTTAAAAAAATAAACACATTACTCAAACATACACTCACTTATGCATACATCAAAAAAAATAAAAAAATCATTCAAAATATTCTATTTCACGCATTACCGTACATTTTAATTTCATTGCATTCATTATCACAAACCTTCTCATCTTATCATAAAAAGAAAAAAAATATTTCATACATCTTCACGTAGTCTTCGTGCATTCAAATTCATATACATCATAAATTGAATTTTCTAAGAGTCTCATGCACTAAAAAATTACATGCATTCTATAGATGCATCACATGTGTTTTTATGCGAATTTGAATTCTCATATCACTCATACATGAAAAATAAATCAAATGCATCCTCATATGCACGTCATGCATTTTAAGGTAGTAAGAGCTCAAAGTTAGCTACTTGCATTCCATGCATCATTTCGAGTTATAGGTTGCATTCCAAACCATGTAACATGAAGAAGAAAAAAAGGTTCACTTCATGCATATCATGCATCAATAAAAAATCATTTTTCTGCATGCATTTCGTGATCTCATTGCTAAGGACACTCATCAATTGAAGATTTATTTTAAGAATAATACTATTAGACTCGACTAAAAGCAATCAATATTAAAACTGAAGACATTCAAGAAGATATAGTATTTCCAATTTGTGGTTGAGTCCATACTCGATATTGCATTGTCTTAAACCCCAGCTAAATTGTAAACAAAATTGAAAATTTCTCCTCACTTGAGGATCCCAGTCAAGTTTAAATCATTCATGCATTCACTTAGAAAGATTTTTTCAAATGCATATCTTTTTAACAAGTATATACTAGTACATTGATCATGTAAATTTCATCATCCCATACCTCACCCTACCATCCCACACTACACTCTACGAATCATATTTACCCAAAAGAAAGAACACATAACCAAAAATAACATAACCAAATAAAATTAATCTAGGCATTACTATGAGATATTTGATTCAAAAATAAAATGGAGTATGATGCAAATGTAAAAACCAAAATAATAATGTACATCTTCAGGAAAATTTCTCTGATGACACAAGGCATTTGTATAATTCCTAAACATCATGGAGATATCCCTAGTCACCCCATTTGAGCCCAGACATCATGAAATGAGATAATTTTTTAATAACCCTCAATATGTTAATGGACGAAGAGTTGACATTGGTCGTTTACCACATTTCTATTTCGATAAATAACAGAGACAGTACTAATGACCACAACCGCTTCACGGCTCAAATGAAAAGAAAGATGTAATACAAGTCATATCCTCGCTATTGAATCCCCTTAAAAAAATTAGTTGTTAAAATTTAATATTATTAATTGTAATTTTTATTCTTATAGGAATGTAGGTATTGTACGTACATATGTATGAAAACATAATCTCTTTAATAGTTCAAAACTTGAGACTTTTTATGGATTTATTAGTTATGACTATTATATTAATAATTTCTTTTAGAAATAGCAAAAAATAGAATCTACATAGAAATTATCAATAGACGTGATGAAATAAGATTTGAAAATTATTATCAACACCAGATAACTATCAAGTATTTTTATATGGCTTAATTATATGAATCTCCAAATTGATGATATACCATTTAAAATACTACTCATATAAGTTATATGTATATTGCTCATTATTATGATCAATTATAAGTGTTCATTATATAATAAGACAAAAGGAATGGCATGAATATGTATGAAAATAAAACCTTTCAAAAAAAGTAGAACTTGTTGTGCGCTAATCCCAGGAATTGATGGAGTCTGACCTGGTTGCGAAAAACCGCGTGAGACAAATAATTGGTTAGTGAATACTAGAGTGTGTATGGAATCAAAGGGTACTATTTTGCTATTTGCTCTCTTTTGTAGTTTGGTGAGAGTTCATATTTATAGTGAAATTAGATATGTATTTTTTTCAGAAACAAATGTTCCTCATTAAGAAATGGGAGGGGGGGTTAAGGGGAGATGTTTTCTCCTTTTAATCAATTTCTAGTTTACAATTTGAATTGTATTAATGTTTGTTTAAATTTTGAAAATTCGTATTTAACTATTTACCTATTTGAAGCAATTTGAATATGATGTTTTTTGGTCGCAAGACACCCCATAATATGTCATAATTATTCTAAAAATGACACAATACTTTTAATACCCCTGATTGAGTAATAAAATAATTATTTGATCCTTTAAAAATAACTCTTTGGGTAGAAAGACCATAACGACTCTAAAAAATCTCAAAGTTGTTGCATTACCTTTAAATAAATATTGAACAATCATTTGATTTTCATAAAATCGCAAACAATATTCCGAACACAATTTTTATTTTTATTTAATTAATAAAAATAGAAATGATACGACATTTAGCATGTATTTTTTAGAAATGGGATGTCTCCATAATGTGGTGAATAAGTATTCATTAATTCACTTAAAATCCTTTTAAAAAATATTTAAAAACCGAAAATGAAAATTAATTATTATTCAGTCATTATTGAGCCAATAATTACTCATTAAGCATTTTTGGCACCTATTACTTTTTATTTTCTAGAAATATGTTTATTTTTAAATTTATTTTATATTTTTTGAAAAGTTATTTTGGGCTAGACAAAATTGGATGTTCACAGCTGCCCCTCTTTACTTGTTGCTTATTATATAGCATATAAACTGAGGTTTGAATGTTGTCATGATAAGTAATTAGTAAATAAATTAACGTTAATTTTGTTGAGGCAAAAAAGAACTTTTGTTGGTGGGGATAAGGGGTGAGGTACAAAAGATTTTATGTTTGAGGTCGTCAACCACGGGCCCCATCAAATTTTACAAACGTCAGGCGCAGAGCTTGGAAAGATTGACTTCGAGGTCGTTAAGCATGGGCCCTCAAATTTTAAAAACACTAGGCGTGGAGCCTAGAAAGATTAACTTCGAAGTAGTCTAGCATGGGGTTCTCGAAAGTACAATTTGTGGTCGTCAAGCACGAGACCCTCAAAATTATATAAAAATTGTCAGGCACGGGGCCTGTAAAACCTGAATTGGGTGTTCATCGAGGTACATGACCCAAAAAGCTTTGAATTGAATATTCATCGAGGTGCAGGACCCAAAAAAACTTAAATTGAATGCTCATCGAGGTACAGGACCCAGAAAGCTTGAATTGAATGCTCATCGAGGTGCAAGACCCGAAAAACTTAAATTGAACGCTTATCAAGGTGCAAGACCCGAAAAGCTTAAATTGAATGCTCATCGAGGTCCAGGACCCGGAAAGCTTGAATTGAATGCTCATTGAGGTACAAGACCCAAAAAGCTTGAATTGAATGCTCATCGAGGTACAAGACCAGAAAAGCTTAAATTGAACACTCATCGAGGTGCAAGACCCAGAAAGCTTAAATTGAATGCTCATCGAGGTACAAGATCTAAAAAGCTTGAATTGAATGCTCATCACGGTACAGGACCCATAAAGCTTGAATTAAATGTTCATCGAGTTATAGGATCTGAGAAGCTTAAATTGAACGTTCATCGAGGTGTACGACCCATAAAGCTTAAATGGAATGCTCATTGAGGTATAGTACCCCGGAAAGCTTGAATTGGATGCTCATCAAGGTGCAGGACCTGAAAAGCTTGAATTGAATACTCATCGAGGTACATGACCCGAAAAGTTTGAATTGAATGCTCATCGAGGTAGGGATCCGGAAATTTTAAATTTCTCACCGAGATACATGACCCGGAAAGGTTGATTTTGAATGTTCATCAAGGTGCGAGACCCAGAAAGCTTATATTTCACGTCGAGGTACAGGACCCAAAAAAATTTAAATTTTCACATTGAGGTATAGGACGCATAAAGTTTAGATTGCACTTTGAGGTACAGTACCCGGAGCTTGATTTTGAATGCTCATCGAGGTATAGGACCCGAAAAGCTTAAGATTCACGTCGAGGTACAAGACTCGAAAAGTTTAAATTACACATCGAAGTACAGGACCCGGAAAGCCTATATTTCACATCGAGGTATAGGACCCAGAAAGTCTTAAATTTTCACCTCGAGGTACAGGACCTCGAAAGTTTAAGTTGCTCGTCAAGGTACATGACCCGAAAAGCTTAAGTTGCATGTTGAGGTGTACACCCGAAAAGCTAAAGTTTCTCGTTAAGGTATAGAACCAGAAAAGCTTAAGTTGCTCGTCGAGGTATATGACCCAGAAAGCATATATTTCACGTCAAGGTACGAGACCCGAAAAGATTGAATTTGATGAATGTAAAGTAATGAGTGAGTGTTCGAGAGTATGTTATATGTGATGTATGGATTATGAATGTGATGAAATGATAGTATAAACTATGCACCAATGTTCTAGTATGCTCATGAGTTGTCTTTGATATATAAATTTGTCTCATTTTGTTGAGCTAGACTGAAATATGAACCCGTTTTTTTACTACTGCTAACTGAGATGATCTGTTGTTGATTTATTGTCCTAGTGTTGTATTGAGAAAAACATAATCCCAATAATGATGTCCCAGTGTAAGTTGTTTGGAGCTTCACCCTTAGAAGAAGGGGGTGTGATTGCTCGTTTTCATCTAGAAGAAATAAATTGATTACTCTCGTTTGCTTAAACTATAATAGGCATTTGCATAAGGGTGTTCATTTAACTTTCCCTAATTTTTGTCCAGAATACCTCATGTAGGTATCTGCCATGAATTCTTTCTTTTTGTGTAATGATGCTAAAATCGCTTTTTCAAGTTTTCGACTTAGTACCACTCTCCTTTTCTTAGGTCGCCCTTGTGGTTTTTCAACCAAGCACTCTTTTTGTTTTTTGATGTTTTCAAACCCTTATGTAAAATTGCCTCAGTTTTGGGTTTCCTGAAACTTTTTTATTCGAGCAAAATGGGAGTCACCCAAAAAAATGCCCCAATATGAGATACTAGGGGTTATCATTCTAGTCAATTTATCTTGATAGACTTTAATTTGAGAGAACTTCCACAAGAATCATCCCAAAAACTGCCCCGGTTTAGGTGGTTCCTCCTCCTTTGATCCAGTGCTCTTTATTTCGTGCAAAAATCTTTAAAAAGAAATACTAAAAACAATGATCATACAAACTTGGCTAGCGTTTGGGCTATAAGTGGTGATGAGAATTGAAGTTGTATTTGGGATTTGAGTATTGATGTGGTGATTATAATGGTGATATTCAAAATAAAATGTATTTCATGCATTAAATATGAGTTATTTTTATCTAAATTTCAGTTTAGTGGAGTCAGCGTTTCCTTGACATAGTGTGAATCTTAGACAAATCGATCCTCAATAAGGTCTCTTTAAGCTTGTATCGTAGTCTTGCTAAGGGTTTCCAAGAAAAGGTATACGGCTCAAATATATGTTTCCCATACCCATTTCTCATATCTTCTTTGTCCTATTTTCAATAGTTTTCTGATATGACATTCAAATACTAGGATTCTATTGGATTTTTGTAATCTGATAGGTCAACGTCGTAACCTTACGCGATAGGATGTGATTATTTATTTTGTAGGTCTTTAATAGTGATTTCATTTGCCCTAACTTTTGCCTAAGATATTGAAGGTTCTCAATGGGATTTTATTTTTTGCACTTTATTTGCACTTGAACCAAATGAACAATTTTGTATGAATTGGATTTTGACCTTTTTTATCCTTCGGGTACAATATGGTGAATGTTGTTTGTAAAGTTTATTTATTTCCTAATAACTAAATATCATGGAAAACTAAAGAAAAGCTACCTTCCCTAGGCTATCGATGTTTTATGGGTTAATCAAAAGAGATCTCCTTTCATAATGTCTATGGCTCAAATGTGTGACTAAGAATATCTTCTTAGTATTTGAGAATTACCAAAGAAGCCTTGTGTCATCGGAAAAATCTTCTTAAGGATCCACACCATCTTGGTCTTACTTTTGCATCATCCTAAAAACATTTATAAATCTTATATCTCCGTTTACTACATGAATTTATTTTTTGGTGTTTTTTTGTGTGGATATGATTTGTAGGATGGATTATGGGATGGTAAATTTGCAAGATCAATGACTAGTATATACTTGTTAAAAAGAAATGCGATGAAAAATAACTTTTTTATTTATGATAAGGAAACATGAGACCCTTTATTTTGCAATCCTAAAGCCCTGGGTGGAGCCAAGAGAGTGTATTACAATATAGTTCTAGATAAATAACACTTGGTTGTCATGAGTTTCTCACGAATGGAGTTTGTTTCATGTCTTCCTCAAATCAAAGCATCTCCTTGAAACTTGATCAGCCCTTTATTAATCAGGTCTCGTACCTTGCCCTTTAATTGATTACAATACTCTGTCGGATGTCATGCTGTCCCTCCATAATACATACAATCAGCATTTGGATTGAAACCCTTTGGATATGGAGGCATCACCTCCTTAAAGGGGAGGATAGTTAACAAACCCCTCTGAACAAGTTGTGGCAGCAACTCAGAGTAAGACATGGGGATCACATCATACAAACTTTTTCTATTTCATTTTAGAGATGGTCCTCCTTGATTGTGAGTAAAAGGATAATGTTGTTAGGGATGATGATGTTGTTGAGGTTGGTTGGAGGTTTCAATGAATGATTGATAAGTACCAAAAATACCTAATTTTTTACACTTTTCATAACATTTATCCTATGCAAGAATGTGAAAACCAACTTAAATCAACACTTTTAGATAAATTTTGTATATTTGAATAATATAATTTGTGATCACCTTGTGTCCAAGTTTTCCTTGAATTTTGTATGAAATTGATTAATTTAAAAGAAAGCCAAGAATTCATGCCAAATCACAAGCCAAAAGTCCAGAAGAAAATGCTCAAAACAAACAAGCTAAGTATGCATGTTGTGTGCTTAAGCTTGTAACCAGAAGATGACTTACGCTTGAAGAAATGTACATTTCTTCACCTTGAAGAAACCCAAGCTAGATATGCAAGGCAAAGCACAAACTCGAAGCTTACTTAGACTTGAAGAAATCATGCCAAAAGTGCCAAGTAACCAAATAAAATCAACTCAAGAATCATGGAACAAAGGATGATGCGGCATGAAGAAAGGTTGGTTCCTTCACCATGAAGGAACCAAGCAGCTGGGCATGGACCAGGTGTGAGATGGGCGGCCAAGCAGGTCAGAAACTTAGCCATTAAGAAAGCTTGGTCAACTCATAAAACAACTGGCCTATTCTTTACTTGAAGGTCAAGAATATGACATCATGCATGACATATGTTCTGAATAAGGAAGTAGGAGGTGTCACCATGCATGTAACCTAGCTCACAACAGGTTGTCCAAGCTAGCTGCTCAAGATGGGACAAGTTGCTGACTCACCAACTTGGGTGAGCCTGGTCAGGTGTTGGGCAGCCAATAAGGGCAGCTAAACTCCCATGACTTTGCCTTTAAAAGGCACAACCACATCCTCACTTTAACACATTATAAATACATTGTAAATTCTTTGTAATTTCTTCTCTTTCTTTCATTTTTGGTTCTCTCTCACTTGAGAGTGTTCTTAGGTCGTTCTATATTATTCTTTCAATAATCACAAACAAAATATTGCATTGCATATAATCATGCATTCAAAATATGTCTCTACATCGTTCTTTCAATAAGCGCAAAAAAAACATTACATCACATATAACTATGCATTCAAACATACATCTTTGCATTGTCCCTCCAACAAACATGCACAAACAAACCAGAAATTGCATAGCAAATAACTATACATCTTAACATACATTTCTACACTATGTCTGCATAAACAAACAATGTGGAACATTCCATTCCGCAATTGAATTTTCTAGCCTCACAAAAACCTTCAGTATGGCAACACGGGTGCCTCAACAAATCTCTAGTTCATCACGACAAATGTGGGAATTTCCTCAACAAATCCCTGGTTCATCATGGAAAACGTGTGAATTGCCTCAACAAATCTCTTGTTCATCACGGCAAATCTAGGAATTGCCTCAACAAATCCATTGTTCATCATGGTAAGCGTGGGAACTACGTCAACAAATTCAAGGTTCGTCACGGTAAAAGTGGGAATTGCCTTAACAAATCTCTGGTTCATCACGACATATGCAAGAATTGCATCAACAAGTCCTTCGTCCACCAACAGAGCTTTGATCTGTGTCATCAAAATTTGGTACTTTCCCAAAAGGGCTCTTTCTGAACCTTAACAAAAATAACATTCATTTATTTACTGGCTACTTACCATGATACCTCTCAAACTTCGGTTTGTTTACTATCAAGTAAGTAACAAGTAAGGAATGGCAGTTGTGAACACCTATTTTTGTTTGGTCCAGAAAAAGCCCAAAACGTTTTCAAATAAAAAATAACAGAATTGAAAAAAATAGTTTTCTAAAAATAAAAAAAAACTAAACCAGTTGTCAAGGTTCCTAAATCTAATCTAATGATGTAACGAAGTGAATCATTATTTTTTATTTGTTTTATTTATTTTTAGGAATAAAAATAAAGAGGATGAGATTCTATTATTTTTTATTTTGAGAAAACTATGGGTGAGTATCTAGAACCTCCCTTTTTATGTATTATTACTTTTAATTTATTTTAGAAAATGACATATATATATATATATATATATATATATTTTTTGAAAAAAAAATATTTTGATGATAAAAAGTCTTGGAGAAAACTAAGGGTGAGTTTCTATTATTTGTTATTTTGAAGAAAACTAAGGGCGAGTTTTTAGAACCTTCCTTTTATTTATTATTATTTTTTATATTAAAAAATAAATATAAATATATTTTGATGATAAAGAAAGTTTTAGAATTTGTACCCACAGACTAAAATGGTGTTCATCACACCAAAGTAGCACGTAAATCATTCTTTTTCTTTTTTTGAGTTTGTTTTCTTTTTTTATTATATAATCATAAAGTAACTAATATTTATCTTTTTTAGTTTAAATATATAAGAACAGATATGTTAATTATCTTTTACTCTTATATATACACATAAATATGAGTTGTGGATGTTATAGTCAGCCTAAAAACTTTAGGCATATATATTAAATTTTTATATATGTTTATGCATTGTTAGTGTACAATTTATATACAGTTACAATATCAGTTACCATTCATTTAAATTACTTTTTTTGAAGAGTTAATGAAAATTAAATATGAATAATGAGTAATGCAATGATAATGTATATAATTCATTTTCTCTTATTTTATTATTTTTGGATTTTATAAATAGGACCACTCTTGTCTTTTCAGTGATATACAAAAATCATCGAGCTAGCTGTTTTATGTTTCATATATCAGGGCAAAAAATGAGTTTCTCAAAAGTTGCATACTTGTTATTTACACTTTCAATCATCCTCATTTGTTATGCTCCGAATGCATCTTCAGACAAAGACATGATTAATGATGTATGCAACAATGCTAATGACCCAGATGGATTTGGAAATGGAATAACCATACATGACTGCTTTAACCTTATGAGCATGGACCCTCGATTCTCTTCAGCTAGTGACTATCATGTTCTCTCCAAGTTCATCATGCAGTTTGCAATACAAAAGGGGACAGAAAACATGAACAAGTTTCATGAATTTCAGAAGGATTTTCCTGATTCTAAAGCTATTGTTCAATGTGGAACCACTTTTTACACTTCCACTATTTCATTTTTCAAAGGTGCACTAAGAGATTGGGATGGTAACACTTCGAATGCATTGCATGAAATCTCACAATCGAGAGATGGAAGTGAACAATGCATGATTGCTATAAAGAATGAGAAGATAGTGAATGGTACCATTATAAATATGAACAAAATGATGCAGTTATTAACTGATGTTACATCATCCGCTATGGACCTATCTACACGATAGAATCCTCCTACCCTATATAAGAAGGGCATAATGCCTTTTAATGTGAAACAAATTAATAAAAATCATTATAAACAATGTTTGTGGTATTTTGTCATTCATTTTCTTACATTATATTTGTTCATCAACACTGCTGTCTTAACCAGGATTTCTACTATTTTAACTGTCATGTTTTTATTTACTAACTTGTGTCTATTTAATTATAAATTAATTTGTCTGCAATTATTTATTTTTTATCATATTTTTTATATAATTAAGTAGATCAAATGATAAGATTTTTGATTAAAAATTAGATACTTGTTATTATAGTAATGAAAAACATGTGTTTTAGAATTTTTAATCTAAATTATTCTTGATTATAGAATCATTTGTGACTAGAACATGCATCAATGACTCAAATAGATAAATATATGTTTCATGGTATTTATTGAATAAATATTATTATATCTTATTTCTTAAATTGCGCATGTAGATAATGTATATGTGAATATGATCATTGAACTGACTAAACTGAAAAATCATCATGCTTAAAATTATCTAAAGTCTAAAAAATATGTGAAATAGTTTTCCTGTAATCATCATAATAAATAATAACTTATTTATTATATTTAATTTCACACACACAATGTCTTAAGATTTTATTTGAATGAATATTGCATATGATTAAAATACTTGCATAATTAATAATTAATTAAAAGGGAACCGATGAACTCTTGGTTATGAGTTCGAGTTTTATAATAAAATAAGTACTTGACCAAATTACTAAAATAAATAAATAAATGAGTTTCTTCGAGTGATTAAGGAAACTTATTAAAGTTTGATAGTTGTACCATATTTTAAAGCTAGTCTTGAGTTGGAAAAATGGAAAGAAATATTTTAGTTAATCTTATAGTGATTCTTGAAAATAAAATATATATTAATTATCATTAAAGATTATTTCTAAAAGTTAATCTTTGATTAATAAACTAATTTAGTTAATTTACAATAATTTAGTATTGAACCTACAGATCACACAATAATGAGTGTTCTAATCTTTACTAAATAATATATTATTTGATAATTAAATTAGAAAATTTAATTTCATCAAATAAATAATTTTATGGACTATTATTTTATTTCTTTTCTAGTACAAAGAATTTAAATAATAAATTAAGCACACTCTAAAAACATTCTTTATGCAACTGAAAAGTAAAAGAAAAATGATTGCCTGGTGAAATATTAATAGGCAATTGCTTTGCACAATTTCAATCAACAAATACATGGAAGAGGCAATATATATGGTTTGTATCAGAGCATGACTTTCTGTTTAATTTATATATAGTTATTTTGTATGAGTATGGTTTTTATGTACTATGCATTCTATTTGAATTCAAAACCTTAGGATGGAACTAAGAAATCTTCAATGTGGTACATGCTTGATTCCCCTTAAGCAAGAATTCAGGTTCAAGTCTTGTAGATGGAAAAAATACTCGTTGGGAGAGTTAGCCTCACATATTTGTGGATGTTCCCGACTCGAACATGATTGCATTCTGTGCGAGGATACATGTGGGAAACCAAAAAAATAAAAAGGAGAAAAATTCTATCAATTTGTGCTTATTTTTTCATAAGGGGAAAAACTGCCTATTTTAGACGTGTACAATTTCATCCCAACAAAAGTTAAAAATGAAACTACATGAATCAGGGAACCATTGTGACATTTGAAATAATTGCCATAAAACTTAAATTCAATATTTTGAATTTATTCATTATTTTATAATATGCCATGATGTTTGCTTAAAATTTAATAACAAACAACAATCTGAACATCACATATTTTGTAAATAAAATTAATTGAGATATATAATATTTATTTAGAATTTAATAAAACCGAATGACTTGAATATCAGAGAACTTGTAAATTAAATCAATTGACATATGTAATATTTGATTATAATTTAATAACAAGTAACAATCTCATAATTAAGGGACTTATAAAATTAAATTATTTGAAACATATTTACTAATAGGAATGACTTGACAAATATGAGACTATTTGATATGAATTTTTTAATGAAATTGTATGTTTTTTTAATACAAAGGTGGCAGAGCACCCACTATATATCGAATAAGAACAACATTATAAGAATGATAAGATTACAAGTTCCTAAACCTCTAGTTAGGCATTTTTGCCCAATTTTTAACAAATTCATGATTAATGAAAGTTGGTATTACATTCCACCAAGTGTTTGATCTAGTTAAGATATTATAATTAGCTAATTGATCCGCACAAGTATTACCCTCTCTGAATATGAAGAAGTTCATATATGAAAATATTAATTTGTAAATGGACCATCTATTTTGAAGCAATCAAGGGGGAGTGATTTTTCCATTGAATATATCCACTTTAAAATATACATAAGAAATGACATGGGAAAACAAAGGGCCTCATTTATCCTTTATATAGAATCTTCAATTTTTCTAGAACTTCATATCCTTCCTCTTCCAAACATGTCTCTTTCACACCCAAAACTGAAAAATCTTCATTTCTCGATTGATTTGAGTGAAATTTGTGGCTAAACATACTATATTTTCAACTTTAAATAATTTTCAACCATAAATTTCAGTTTTTGTGCCTCAAAACAAAAATCCTTAATTTATTTCTTAAAAAAACCCTAAAATTTCAAAGACTCAAATTCATGGCTTTTTCTTCTAAAACCAAGAAGCTTAGCTCTAGTCCTTCTCAAAAAGGTCAATTGGGTGCATATGAGACTAAACCATGGAATTTGTTAAGGCTACTCTCAACCGATAAGCAAAAAGAAGTTTTCCAAGTATACTTCCTAGGATGGAAATTGATTGCTCCCAAGTATGGTATACTAAACTCATGAATTTGCTCAATTTCAATTTCCCGAATTCCTTAGGCAACAAAATCTTCGAGATTATTGTTTAGAAAAAATGCATATTTCCTTGAATTAGTGAGGGTATTTTACTATAAGTTGAAAGACAAAAGAAACAAACTCTTTTCTTATGTCTATAAATAAACAAAATTATTGTTCATTTATTTACAAGTTAATTACTACGATAACACTCAAATCTTAGTTTATTTACTATCTACTAAGCAATATAAGCAAAAAAGGGTCACTTGTGAATATATAATTTTCTATGGCCTATTTAAACAATATATTTAAATATAAGAAGACAATTTTAATAAAAAAATTGGTGGTTTTTTAAATAACAAAAAAAATAAATCCAAATAATAAATTTTATTAGTTTTTTTAAAATAAATAAATCCTACCAGATACTCTTGTTAGTCCAAAACTACGTAATATACTATAAGGATTAATGACTTATGTACATTGTGAGATACTCTTAATAGTGCAGAACTACAAGTATGTGTGGCTAACTTTCTCAGCGAATATTTTTTCATCCACAAGACTCGAACATGAGATATTACTTAAGAGGAATCAAGCATGTAGCACTTGAACCAACACTGGGTTGGTATATATATAAGAATATGTTTATACACAAATTAAGTTACAATAGTTATACTTAATCTCAGATGAAAAAGAGAAGATGAGACAGAAAATGAGGAATCTTACATGAATTTCAAGTTTAACTCATTTGGTCTGTTAGATATAAAAAAATAAAATGATGAGATTTAGTGTAACTAGAGTAAATTAAAAACTACGATATTGGTTTAATAGTGTATGTATCACTTGAACCAACACTCATTGGTATATATAAGGATATGTTTATATACAAATTAAGTTACAATAGTTATACTCAATCTCAGATAAAAAAGAGATGATGAGATAGAAAATGAGGCGATGAGATAGAAAATGAGGAACCTTAGATGAATTTTAAGTTTCACTTATTTGGTTCGTTAGATTTAAAAAGATGACATGATGAGATTCAGTGTAACTGTGGTAACTTAAAAACTACAATATTGGTTTAATGTAGGGCTGGAAACGAGCCGAACCGAGTCGAACCAGAATTCAGCTCAGTTCAGCTCGGTTCAGCTCGATAAGGATTGGTTCGGCTCGAAACTCGACTCGAGTTTGATGCGAGTTATTTTTTAGCTCGAGTTCGGTTCGATTAAAGTTCGCGAACTGTTCGGCTCAGTTCAATTGGTTCATTTGGGCAACTTAAATAGTTAATTAATTTTTTATAAAAATACTACAAATTTTTTTATACATATAAATATAATCATCTTTATATATATAATAACAATAAATATAAAAAATAAAGTATGAGTCATAATAAACATAAAAATTAGTTTATATATATATATATATATCAAGCTAGCTCATGAACCTAACGAGTTGAACTGGATCCAACTCGAGTTTGGTTCGTTAATTTAACGAGCTCAATTTCCAACTCAAGTTTAGCTTATTTGGTTCATGAACCAAGTTAATCGAGCTAAATAACGAATCGAATTTCAAACGAATACCAAGTTAGTTCAGTTCATTATCAACTCTAGTTTAATGGTGTGTAAAATCTCACTATATTACCATGAATCATAAAATATCAATGATTCTATTCCTAAGAGATTGTTGTTGTGAGAGACATGTATTAGAAGGATCAGTGATTCTATTCATAAAATATCAATGGATCAGTGGCTTATGTACATTATGAGATATTCTTGTACTACAAAACTATGTCATTAGTTAGCCCGCTCCATTCGAGTTTGAGCCTCAGATCTGAATGGGTTTCGCCCCGACAATGTCGAGCAACATGAAATAGAGAAGAATGCAAAAACATTGCTGCTACTCATAAGTGAAAAAGAACTTCTTCTACTACATTGATTTTGCATTTTGATGATTCAATATGATATTCAAATCACACCATTACCAAAACCTTCTCTATCTCATATCTCAAACAACAACACCATTTTCAACAACCCATTTACTTCAACCATTCCCATTTTCTCTTAAACTCTTCACAACCACTACTACTACTACTACTACTTCAGAATCATTACATTCTTTCACTGTCTCCTACCTCATCAACAATCTTGGGTTCCCATCAGAAACTGCTACAAAAGTTTCAAAACGACTGCGTTTTGATACCTCACAGAAGCCTGATAAAGTTGTAGCCTTTTTCAAAAACCATGGATTTTCAGTTTCTCAGGTGAATGGTGTTCTTAGAAGGTCACCACAGTTGCTTTTATGCGATGCCCACAAATTTATTTTGCCAAAGTTTGAATTTTTAGCCTCCAAAGGTGCTTCTACCTCTGAAATTGTTCTTGCTGTGAGTAATAACCCTAGATTCCTAAATTCAAGCCTTGAGAATAGCATAATCCCTATGTATGAATTGCTTAGTAGTTTGTTTCAATCTGATGAGGAAGCCCTTGATTGTTTCTTTCGTTGGCCTAATTTATTAGGAAACAAGAAGCGTTTACAGGAAAATTTGAAATTATTGCGTGATGAAGGAGTGAGGGATTCAAATATTGCCCGTTTGATTCGGACGAGGGCTTCGGTTTTCGATTCCTATGGTTTGAAGAAGGCAGTGGATGAAGTAAAGGAGTTAGGGTTTGATCCTTCAAAAGGAACATTTGTTACAGCATTGATGGCGAAATTGGGTCTGTCGAAACTCACTTGGAATGCGAAAGTCGATGTCTATAAGAGCTGGGGTTGGTCTGAAGAAGATATTGTTGCTGCATTCAGGAGAAATCCAACTTCTATGTTGGTGTCTAAGGATAAAATTAATGCAACATTGAGCTTCTGGGTCAATCAACTAGGTTGGGATTCGTCGGTCCTCGCCATATCTCCGGTGCTTCTCGGACTAAGTTTGGAGAAAAGGGTCATTCCAAGGGCTTATGTGGTTGATTATCTACTCACAAAAGGTCTGAGAAAGAAGAATGCAAGCTTGATTACACCATTCCTTATGTCTGAAAAGTTGTTCCTTGAAAAGTATGTAGAAAATTTCAAGGAAGAAACTTCACAGCTATTAAAGCTATACCTGGGAGAAAAAAAGCTGAATTTTCAAGATAAGGATTAGCATCTTTCTTTTTTTGTTCTTAATAAGGATTAGCATCTGTTAGTTATCAAATTTATAGCTAGTGAATGCATTTTTTGTGTCAATCTTTAATTCATATGTGTTATGTTTCTTGATTCTGGTCGAAGTACTAGTTCAACTCCTGTCTCAGCAAGGATTTCAACTATTTTAAGTGACATGTTATGTTTATTTTACTATATAAATTAATTTTTCAAGGCTATAAAAAAAGGTAGCCTAGTAGTACACGAGGCTCTCACTTAACGGGGTTCGAGGAGGGTAGATGCTCGCAACCTTATCAGGGCTAGGAGACAAACTTTGATGGCTACCTTTGTTACGTCCACTCCTTCACTGTTGGGGAGGGTTAATATGACATCTCTCTTGACACTAGTAGTTGTATTAAGTAACCAGGTGCAATGACTTATCAAAGTGGAAACTCATGCTGAAATTTGACATATTTATGTCTTGTATTTATATTTTGTAGCCATCCATTAGTTCTTTGCTTCTTGGTCTGTTGATGACTATTGCATTCTGTTTTGGGATGGTTATCGATAAGGATGCGGCATGCATGGAATCAGGTAATGGATTCCATTTGTGTCCTAAGGTAAAAGGAGGACATAGATAGCAGAAAGAGGTGAGAATGAAGAAATAGAGATACTGCAATGAGAAACTTTTCAAATATGCTTGAATGCTTATCAACACAACATTAAACTTTTCAAATATGCTGCAATAAGAAATAGAAATGTTTGAAACGTTATAATGTTCTATCATAAATCATGTTTATCAACACATTGAAATTCAACCAACATTTTTCTAATTCTTGGTAACTATTTGTCCTGTCATTGAAGAAGTACAGACAAAAGAAGTAGATTGGGGCATTGGGCAATTGGTAAGCACTGATATAACAGCAAAATGGTTGATCTGCAAAACTTACAAACTTGAGCACAACAATATTCTAGTTGATATTGCATTTTTAGTAATGACCAAAAAAATGACTTTTGGAAAATAGAAATTACCCTAAAACCTTGTTTATCAATGTATCTCAACCTTTTTTTCTCAAATTTAGTGTCTTAGAGTTTGAGCCTGAAGATTTTGGTTGTCTTCCAAGAGTCTGTCATATTCAAGTAATAGATCGGCAGCTTGCTTTTGGAGGGAAGCAACGTGAGCTTCCGCGGTCTCGATTATTTTGTCCTTCTCTTCTGATTCCAACTTCATCTTCTTCAAACCTTCTGATAGCTGCTTTATTTCTTCCGAAGATTTCTCTTCCTTTTTTTTAAGGCTAATGATTTCATTTTTAAGGTTTGCCAATTCATCTTTAGAAGATCCTGCATTACTCCTGAAATTGATAAGTTTTTGGAGAAAATGATGCACGCGATCAATTAGGAATCCAAGGAATAAGGTAAAACCTGCAAGATCAAATTAATTCCTTTTAAGACAAAATAATCTATTTTTCAAGGTAAGAAAGATGTATGCTAATTTTTATCTGAGTTGAAATAAAACAGACTACTATGCTGCTATTCTCATTAAGTCTATATGGATAAGATATTTTTTAAACTTCTTTTCTAACAACCTGTTTGGTTATTTCTTCAACCAATTTGCCGGTTAGCAACTACCCAATTCGGTAGCATGCCAATGAGGTAAAACCATTCTATCTCGCAAATGAGTTTGGAGGCAGGAATGGGATTGTTCAGCCACCGCAAAATCATAGAATTATGTGATCCTAATACCTAGAACTCGATCTTGACTACCTTGATCACATTTAACTCCAGAATTCTTTAGTTATTGACTAAGGTAACAAAGCAAGGTACAAAATTAGAACAATATTTAACCATCTTTCAAAAATAAACAAACACATTAATAATATGTCCTTTAAGTTTAGAATTAACACAAATGAGTGAGCATAAAATAGCATCAAAACACAACAAACTCATAAAGTGAGTTAGCATTAACACAATAAACAAGGATGCAAATGACCAAGCTGAAAAGAGGACGAACGCACCGATTAGTGAAGCCTCGAGCAAGTGAGACCTCCAAAGAACTTGATCCATAGGTGACATAGTACCAAGCTTAGCACCTTTGTTCTGTATCTTAACAATGTTCATTAGATTTGAGAGAAGGATCACAAACATGGTACCAGCAATTGTTTTCACTGTAGCTGGACCCTTTCCCATTTTCACCTGATCTAAGTTCCTAATCACTAGTTCCCTCAATGGCCCTATTTTCACCAACAAAAAGAATGCCATAACACCCTCAGCAAAAATAACAAAGAACAACAACTGAATCATACTTCCTTCTTTCCAAAAACAAAAAATAAAAATACCCAGTCCACTGAAATTTCCCAAAAATTCCTTACTTGTTTAATATTTCAAGCAAAAAGTAAAACTTTACCACAATGCACTCTCATTCTTCAATGACAAAACTAAAAAAGTACCCCCAAAACCTCACTTTGATAAGTTAGAACACATTCACACAGACCCTTTAATATTTTTGCTAAAACTGAAATAAACAAACAACCCACATGAAAATTCAACCAAAAAATTGATAGCTAGCATCAAAGCTTGAGTCTTTACATGAATTAATCAAGAGGGGAAGGCTCAAAATTCTACTTTTGATATTCAAAAACTAGTATGTTTCTAAAAGAAGAAGGGAATGTAACCCCTTCTGAGATTTTAGGGTTAGGGATTAGAACATTGCTTAGCAAATCAACAAAAATGGTGTCTGTGACAGTAAAAAAAATCAGGAAATGAGTCGAAGGATAGAACAGAACAGAACAGCTTAAGTGAGATAATCTTTATCTAACTTTGGAACTTGAAATGGCCGGTTTTGTTCTCTTTTATTTAACTATTTTAATTAATAAAATAGTTCATCAATCTAAATAAAACTTTAACATTAGTAGATAATCAAATAAACAAATGATGTACGACTTTATTGCATTCCCATGAATATCAAAAGTTTAATTCATGAAATTAACGATTGTTAGAAAAGGCTATCATGCATCCCATAAAGAAAAGAATGTTACCTTTATAAACTAAAATGCCAAATAAAAAATAAATATATTGCTAATTAAACCTAAGAAGTACATTTTTATAAACTAAAATACCAAATAAAAAGAAAAGAATGTTAGCTTTACTTTGGTATAGATGATTTTGAGAAGAAAGAAAGAAGAGAGAGATTAGAGAGATTCATATTTTACTTCATTTGGTTGATGAGAGAAATAGAGTAGATAGAGGAAAATTTAGTGGGTTCCACTCAAAACAAATTTCTCCTCAACTTTGAGAAGAAAGTAGGGACAAAAGGCACTTCTTATGTCATTTTTACAAATTTGACTCTATCCCAATTTTTTTTGTTTTCCACAAGTATCCTTGCATTTGAGTTAATCATGTCCGAGCCGAGAACATCTACATGTATCCTTGCATCTACAGGTATCCTTCCATCCACGAGACTCGAACCTAAGACATTATTTAAGGGGAATCAAACATGTACCACTTGAAGCAACGCCCGTTAGTTGACCCTATCCCATTTGCCATTACCCATATGTATTTCTAAATTAAAAGTAAAAATGCATATATAATATATATAATATGAACTTCAAAAAATTATATTCAATATAATATTCACTCTATCAAACTTACAAAAATTAAAATTAATAAACTTAAATTGAGGGTATATATATGAAATTGGATTATTGCATATTATATATACTTAATTTTATGTACTTCATATATATATATATA
>NC_032021.1:15818402-15818853 GCF_001865875.1 Lupinus angustifolius
TCTTCCTCTTCCTCATCCTCATCCTCATCCTTATCCTTATCCTCATCCTCATCCTCATCCTACCCTCTTCCTTATCCCCATCCACTTCCTCATGCTCGTCCTCATCCTATCCTCATCCTCATCCTCATCCTGATCTCATCCTCTTCCTCATCCTGAACCTCTTCCTCTTCCTCATCCTCATCCTTATCCTTATCCTCATGTACGTCCTCATCCTATCCTCATCCTCATCCTCATCCTCCTCCTCATCCCATCCTCATCCATATTCTCGTCCTCATCCTATCCTGATCCTCTTCCTCAAACTCATCCTATCCTCAACCTCATCCTCATCCTCATCCTCATCCTCATCCTAATCTAATCCTCTTCCTCATCCTCAACCTCTTCCTCTTCCTCATCCTCATCCTCATCCTTATCCTCATGTACGTCCTCATCCTATCCTCATCCTCATCCTCAT
>NC_032021.1:15818953-15819305 GCF_001865875.1 Lupinus angustifolius
TCATCCTCGTCCTCATCCTATGCTCATCCTCATCCTCCTCCTCCTCCTCACCCTATCCTCATCCTCATTCTCGTCCTCGTCCTATCCTCATCCAATCGTCATCCTCATCCTCTTCCTCAACCTCATCCTATCCTCTTCCTCATTCTCGTACTCAACCTATCCTCATCCTCCTCCTCATTCCACATCCTATGCTCATCCTCATTATCGTCCTAATCCTATCCTCATCCTCATCCTCGTCCTCATCCTATCCTTATCCCCATTCTCGTCCTCATCCTATCCTCATCCTCATCCTCATCCTCTTCCTCATCCCAATCCTATCCTTATCCTCATCCTCTTCCTCATCCCCATCCTA